>NC_134833.1:17200811-17280570 GCF_004210375.1 Tachypleus tridentatus
CTTGAATGAAATACCGTTGATGCGAGTGAATAGGGCAAATTTATTAAGTTGATCGACCGTGTGAGAAGTGTACCTGCAGATGGAAAGGCGTCAGCAAAATGTTCTCCCTCGGGAAACGTTAAAAAAAACGACTGTAGTTTTGGTAAATAAGTTGCGATATTGTACTCACTTTAAAGATGACTATGTCACGGTAAGAAACTGTAGTTTTTGAAATAAGTGACCAGTGTTCAGGCGTACAAGTAATCGTTCACTACTTGTGCAAATTACACGTGGCAACGGTGCAGGAGGGGGATTCTGCAACTTGTGGATTCTGTGTCTTACAGGGAAATATTGATCATTACGTGAAAGCCAGTATGTATAAAAACCAATGTGTATTATACCAAACACGACGCAACAATCAGTGTAAAGTTATTAACAATGTAGTCTTAAGAGAACGTGTGGCCATGGAGAATTATCATGAGTTGTTAGAAAAAGAACATAATATACTTGCTTTGTTTTCCTTCAGTCTTTCGCTGAAATCAGGGGTTCGATTCCCCTCGTTGGGCTCAGAAGACAGCCCGATGTGGCTTTGCTATAAGAAAACACCCACAAACGCACACAGTCATTAATAAAAGATAGAACTCCTTCGTATTATGGTTAGCTTGTAGGTCATTAAGTAAGCCACAGCAACAGTTGAATATCTTCGACTTTTTATTTGTTTCAAATGAAACGAGTTTGTTAACAGCTACTTTACCATCAAACAAAATAGCAGTGACCTTTTCAACAGGGCCCAGCATGACCGGGTAGTTTGGTCGCTCACTCGTCACCTGATGGTTGCAGACTCGAACTCCCGTAACGCCGAACGTGGTCTCTCTTTCAGCCGTGGGAGCGTTATAAAGTGATGGTAAATCCCAGTATTCGTTGGTAAAAGAGTAGCCCAAGAGTTGGCGATAGGTGGTGATGACTAGTTACCTTCCCTCTAGTCTTACACTGCTAAATTAGGGACGACTATCGCAGATGATCCTCGTGTAGCTTTACAAAACAAGAAATACAAAACAAACAAACGTTTTCAACAATTGCTCCAATTTTGTTTTTTCCTACCATGCGTTCAAAGCTTACTCACAACTTCGAGTACTAATGTTTCTTCTAACGATTTTCACAGAACGCCCAATGTAAGCCACACATATATATTATGAAAGATAGAGTAAAATGCATTCGTCACTATTTTTTTCCAAAGGAAAGGAATTAATTTAGAACAATGTAACTAAATCAATTTCTTATCTTTTAAAAGTTTAAACTAGAATTATAATTTTATATTAGACACAAGCTGAACGTTTAACTGTTTGAATAATGTAAACATTGATAAAGAAATGTTTAACTTCGTCATTGGTAGTAGTTTTACTGCACTGAATAGTTTATTTGTAAGTTTGAATTTTGCGCAGAGCTACACAAGGGCTACCTGCGCTAGCCGTCCCTAATTTAGGAGGGTGAAACTAAAGAGAAGGCAGCTAAGTCATCACCACCCACCGCCAACTCTTGGGATACTCTTTTACCAACGAATGGTGGGATTGACCGTTATATTATAACGCCCTCACAGCTGAAAGAACTAGCATGTTTAGCGAGACGAGACCCTCAGATTGCGAATAAGGCGCCCTAGCCACTTGGCCATGCTGGGCCATCTCACCGATATGGCCACTGATGTGTACTTGCGATCAGTGACAGAGTTCAATCACTGCTGGTCTTATAAAATACTTTTCTGCTCAGTTGGACTTAAAGTCTCTTGTCACTGGCACTGGCACCTACTGATACAACAGTAAGTTTCAGGATGCATAACATTCAAAATCGGTTTACGATGCCCATGAAGGTCAGAGCCCAGATAGCACAATGTAGAACTCTAGGCTTATCTGCAAACAAATGAAACAAACTCATGATCATTCGCTACTGGGTTATCGGTGATAACTCTTAGGGCTTATAACGCCAGACGTCGTGTCTCGATGACAGCAGCGAGCAGTACACAGATAACCCATTCACTGTGTAGATTTGTGCTTAAAAACGAACAAGTGCACTCTTGACAGTCGATAGCCTTTTCCAATAAACCTGTTTTGTTAATTAAATATAACACTAGAATTTTAAATAACGTAACCCAGCATAAAGCATGAAGGTCACTCCAGCAAACACGACAAGACTCTTTTTGAATAATACCTTGAGATAATAATGTGCCTTCAGCAATTGTCAGTATATTTACTTAAGGCTTTCTTCCTGTGTTACATCGGGACAAAGTAAAACTTAACGAAAGAGGCCAACATTCGCGGACGAATACAGTATGTCTCCTTGACTCAAAATACGCAACTCTAACGTTGTTGTTTTTCTATGAACTTGTTTGGCGCTTGCAAATTTATTTTCGTGTCAGTTTAATCTTGATTGTTGTAAGTGTGAGAGCCCGAAATGTATATTTTTGGTTGTTTGACATTTGACCTCACAATGTCCTTAAAAAGGCCTAAATAAAAATCAAAGGGTGTCTATTTGTGTTGGACCATAGTATACACCTACTAAGTTTCAAGTCAATCCGTCGACAAATGAATGAATGACAGTTAATTGAAAAGGTTTGGAAAAAGGAACAGCAGAAAGATATGATCCAGATACATGATTACCAAAACTATGCACCTACAGTGAGATATGATCCAGACACATGATTACCAGAACTATGCACCTACAGTGAGATATGATCCAGACACATGATTACCAGAACTATGCACCTACAGTGAGATATGATCCAGACACATGATTACCAGAACTATGCACCTACAGTGAGATATGATCCAGATACATGATTACCAGAACTATGCACCTACAGTGAGATATGATCCAGATACATGATTACCAGAACTATGCACCTACAGTGAGTTTATTTTAGCTGTTTAGTAATATTTGAAACAGCCGCGAGTAATTTGTTTCCCATTGATTTTAATGGGAATTCTAAATCATATAATAACATTCGATGGTTTACTAGGTGTGGAAGTAAATTCTGCTTTAATAGGTAAACATCTTAAGAGAAACGCCATTCAGTGGTTTATTTTGTGTAGACAGTCCAAAAACGTTTGTGATTCATCTTTTTGGAATTGCTCATGAGAGAAAACACGGTTTTCAAAACAATCAGGTGTATATACATATGTAGGTTAGTAAAATGAGGTTTCAATACTGATTACTTCAGGTTTAATTATTATCACTGCTAGGTTGGTAAAATGAGGTTTCAATACTGATTACTTCAGGTTTAATTATTATCACTGCTAGGTTGGTAAAATGAGGTTTCAATACTGATTACTTCAGGTTTAATTATTATCACTGCTAGGTCGGTAAAATGAGGTTTCAATACTGATTACTTCAGGTTTAATTATTATCACTGCTAGGTCGGTAAAATGAGGTTTCAATACTGATTACTTCAGGTTTAATTATTATCACTGCTAGGTTGGTAAAATGAGGTTTCAATACTGATTACTTCAGGTTTAATTATTATCACTGCTAGGTTGATAAAATGAGGTTTCAATATTGATTACTTCAAGTTTAATTATTATCACTGCTAGGTTGATAAAATGAGGTTTCAATACTGATTACTTCAGGGTTAATTATTATTACTGCTAGGTTGATAAAATGAGGTTTCAATACTGATTACTTCAGGGTTAATTATTATTACTGCTAGGTCGGTAAAATGAGGTTTCAATACTGATTACTTCAGGTTTAATTATTATCAGTGCTAGGTTGATAAAATGAGGTTTCAATACTGATTAATTCAGGTTTAATTATTATCACTGCTGGGTCGGTAAAATGAGTTTTCAATACTGATTACTTAAGGTTTAATTATTATCACTGCTAGGTCGGTAAAATGAGGTTTCAGTATTGATTACTTTAGGTTTAATTATTATCACTGCTAGGTCGGTAAAATGAGTTTTCAATACTGATTACTTCAGGTTTAATTATTATCACTGCTAGGTTGGTAAAATGAGGTTTCAATACTGATTAATTCAGGTTTAATTATTATCACTGCTGGGTCGGTAAAATGAGGTTTCAATACTGATTACTTAAGGTTTAATTATTATCACTGCTAGGTCGGTAAAATGAGGTTTCAGTATTGATTACTTCAGGTTTAATTATTATCACTGCTAGGTTGGTAAAATGAGGTTTCAGTACTGATTACTTCAGGTTTAATTATTATCACTGCTAGGTCGGTAAAATGACGTTTCCAATACTGATTACTTCAGGTTTAATTATTATCACTGCTAGGTCGGTAAAATGAGTTTTCAATACTGATTACTTCAGGTTTAATTATTATCACTGCTAGGTTGGTAAAATGAGGTTTCAATACTGATTACTTCAGGTTTAATTATTATCACTGCTATGTTGATAAAATGAGGTTTCAGTACTAATTACTTCAGGTTTAATTATTATCACTGCTAGGTCGGTAAAATGAGTTTTCAATACTGATTACTTCACGTTTAATTATTATCACTGCTAGGTCGGTAAAATGAGTTTTCAATACTGATTACTTCACGTTTAATTATTATCACTGCTAGGTTGGTAAAATGAGGTTTCAATACTGATTACTTCAGGTTTAATTATTATCACTGCTATGTTGATAAAATGAGGTTTCAGTACTGATTACTTCAGGTTTAATTATTATCACTGCTAGGTCGGTAAAATGACGTTTCAATACTGATTACTTCAGGTTTAATTGTTATCACTGCTAGGTTGATAAAATGAGGTTTCAGTATTGATTACTTCAGGTTTAATTATTATCACTGCTAGGTCGATAAAATGAGGTTTCAATACTGATTACTTCAAGTTTAATTATTATCACTGCTAGGTCGATAAAATGAGGTTTCAGTATTGATTACTTCAGGTTTAATTATTATCACTACTAGGTTGATAAAATGAGGTTTCAATACTGATTACTTCAAGTTTAATTATTGTCACTGCTAGGTTGATAAAATGAGGTTTCAGTACTGATTACTTCACGTTTAATTATTATCACTGCTAGGTTGATAAAATGAGGTTTCAATACTGATTACTTTAGGTTTAATTATAATCACTACTAGGTTGATAAAATGAGGTTTCAATACTGATTACTTCAAGTTTAATTATTGTCACTGCTAGGTTGATAAAATGAGGTTTCAATACTGATTACTTCACGTTTAATTATTATCACTGCTAGGTTGGTAAAATGAGGTTTCAGTACTGATTACTTCAGGTTTAATTATTATCACTGCTAGGTCGGTAAAATGAGGTTTTAATACTGATTACTTCAGGTTTAATTATTATCACTGCTAGGTTGATAAAATGAGGTTTCAGTATTGATTACTTCAGGTTTAATTATTATCACTGCTAGGTCGGTAAATTGAGGTTTCAATACTGATTACTTCAGGTTTAATTATTATCACTGCTAGGTCGGTAAAATGAGGTTTCAATACTGATTACTTCAGGTTTAATTATTATTACTGCTAGGTTGGTAAAATGAGGTTTCAATACTGATTACTTCAGGTTTAATTATTATCACTGCTAGGTCGGTAAAATGAGGTTTCAATACTGATTACTTCAGGTTTAATTATTATTACTGCTAGGTTGATAAAATGAGGTTTCAGTATTGATTACTTCAGGTTTAATTATTATCACTGCTAGGTTGATAAAATGAGGTTTCAGTATTGATTACTTCAGGTTTAATTATTATCACTGCTAGGTCGGTAAAATGAAGTTTCGATACTGATTACTTCAGGTTTAATTATTATCACTGCTAGGTCGGTAAAATGAGTTTTCAATACTGATTACTTCACGTTTAATTATTATCACTGCTAGGTCGGTAAAATGAGTTTTCAATACTGATTACTTCACGTTTAATTATTATCACTGCTAGGTTGGTAAAATGAGGTTTCAATACTGATTACTTCAGGTTTAATTATTATCACTGCTATGTTGATAAAATGAGGTTTCAGTACTGATTACTTCAGGTTTAATTATTATCACTGCTAGGTCGGTAAAATGACGTTTCAATACTGATTACTTCAGGTTTAATTGTTATCACTGCTAGGTTGATAAAATGAGGTTTCAGTATTGATTACTTCAGGTTTAATTATTATCACTGCTAGGTCGATAAAATGAGGTTTCAATACTGATTACTTCAAGTTTAATTATTATCACTGCTAGGTCGATAAAATGAGGTTTCAGTATTGATTACTTCAGGTTTAATTATTATCACTACTAGGTTGATAAAATGAGGTTTCAATACTGATTACTTCAAGTTTAATTATTGTCACTGCTAGGTTGATAAAATGAGGTTTCAGTACTGATTACTTCACGTTTAATTATTATCACTGCTAGGTTGATAAAATGAGGTTTCAATACTGATTACTTTAGGTTTAATTATTATCACTACTAGGTTGATAAAATGAGGTTTCAATACTGATTACTTCAAGTTTAATTATTGTCACTGCTAGGTTGATAAAATGAGGTTTCAATACTGATTACTTCACGTTTAATTATTATCACTGCTAGGTTGGTAAAATGAGGTTTCAGTACTGATTACTTCAGGTTTAATTATTATCACTGCTAGGTCGGTAAAATGAGGTTTTAATACTGATTACTTCAGGTTTAATTATTATCACTGCTAGGTTGATAAAATGAGGTTTCAGTATTGATTACTTCAGGTTTAATTATTATCACTGCTAGGTCGGTAAATTGAGGTTTCAATACTGATTACTTCAGGTTTAATTATTATCACTGCTAGGTCGGTAAAATGAGGTTTCAATACTGATTACTTCAGGTTTAATTATTATTACTGCTAGGTTGGTAAAATGAGGTTTCAATACTGATTACTTCAGGTTTAATTATTATCACTGCTAGGTCGGTAAAATGAGGTTTCAATACTGATTACTTCAGGTTTAATTATTATTACTGCTAGGTTGATAAAATGAGGTTTCAGTATTGATTACTTCAGGTTTAATTATTATCACTGCTAGGTTGATAAAATGAGGTTTCAGTATTGATTACTTCAGGTTTAATTATTATCACTGCTAGGTCGGTAAAATGAAGTTTCGATACTGATTACTTCAAGTTTAATTATTATTACTGCTAGGTTGATAAAATGAGGTTTCAATACTGATTACTTCAAGTTTAATTATTGTCACTGCTAGGTTGATAAAATGAGGTTTCAATACTGATTACTTCACGTTTAATTATTATCACTGCTAGGTCGGTAAAATGAGGTTTCAATACTGATTACTTCAGGTTTAATTATTATCACTGCTAGGTCGGTAAAATGAGGTTTCAATACTGATTACTTCAGGTTTAATTATTATCACTGCAAACTTCCAATTAGTATTGAAGCAACGCCACCTTCAGCTGTTTTTGATTGTGTACTTAAAATGTTGATTTTATATACGATTTCTTGGTGGTTTGGGTCGCGTGCTCGAAACAACACCAAACATGTTCGTTTTTTCAACCGTGTAAGAGTTATAATGTGACGGGCAACCCCATTACTTGTTAGTAAAGAGTAGCTTAAATGTAGGATCAAAGTGTCAACATATTTCAATGTTATACTGTACATACGTCTGTAGGATCACAGTGTAAACACATATCAATGTTATACTGTACATACGTCTGTAGGATCACAGTGTAAACACAGTTCAATGTTATACTGTACATACGTCTGTAGGATCACAGTGTAAACACAGTTCAATGTTATACTGTACATATGTCTGTAGAATCACAGTGTAAACACAGTTCAATGTTATACTGTACATATGTCTGTAGAATCACAGTGTAAACACAGTTCAATGTTATACTGTACATATGTCTGTAGGATCACAGTGTAAACACATTTCAATGTTATACTGTACATACGTCTGTAGGATCACAGTGTAAACACAGGTCAATGTTATACTGTACATACGTCTGTAGGATCACAGTGTAAACACAGTTCAATGTTATACTGTACATACGTCTGTAGAATCACAGTGTAAACACAGTTCAATGTTATACTGTACATACGTCTGTAGGATCACAGTGTAAACACAGTTCAATGTTATACTGTACATACGTCTGTAGGATCACAGTGTAAACACATTTTGTTGCTTTCTTTCATGTTCTATTTTTCTTCTTCAGATGATCCTTGAATCATATTCGTACAGTGTGAAGACAACAGAACAACTGTTTTCGAAACAGCTGAATTTATTTACCTAGCGTAGTGCTATCTGTTTTTTATGTATTTTTCCGCACAAGAAAGTTATTGTGAAATTTCGTGTGTTGTTTTCGGCGAAAAGTTGTAGTTTTGGTTTTAGATTACTTTGATTTTAAATATGTTTATTTGTTTTTTACCTTCTCTGTTCCATTATTTTAACATAAAAGTTTTAAGTAATTTATTCCTTCAAGACGGAGGTTGGAATTGTTTCAGAAACAAGATATCAGTTCAGTTTCTTTGTTAATTTAGTTACTCGAGTGTTATTTATGCTAACCGTCCCTAATTTATTAGGGAATGCAAGTAGTCATTACCACCCACAGCTAACTCTTGGGCTACTGTTTTACCAACGAATTAATGAGATTGACAGTCAGGGTATAATGCTTCCTTTGGCTCAAAGGGCAAGCAAGTTGTAATGTGAGGGGGTTTCGAACCTAACCACCTGGACATACTGGGCTAATACCATTTAGATGTGCCTCTTTCTCCCCTGTTTCTTCAACAGTGAACTTCTGGGCTTATAACACTGAATATCAGGGTTCGTTCTTTGCCGTTATTGTAGATCATGTAGCCAACTGTACGTCAAATGATTTAAATAATTCCGTTTAGAAAGAACCAGTAGATGAAATTATATTTCATTTTAGAAAGAACAATTGTTGTATGAAAGCAAAATATATTTATTTTATGAATAATTCCACTTTTTAGACTTCTGACTTCTTAGTCAGAGACAAGTGGTATCACTGGCTACACATAATGTTTAGAATCCTTGAAAATCAATGAATGTAAGACAATTACGAAACGGTTTTCCAAACAATCAAGACAATATTTCAGGCTTATAAGTTTCATTGGGTAAAACTTGTTTGTTGTTCTGCTCGCACGTGTCTGATTTCTCTATATCCTCAGATAAAGTACTTGTGGTAACGCCAACTAGAGTTGATATAAGGAACTATTTTTTCCCATACTTTGTAGATTATTACACCATGTGATTACATGTCTCTTTATGCTATGTTTTCGGTTGATGAACGGAGAGTGGACAAGCTCTGGCTAACACAGCACTACTTCGTAATAATTATTACTGATTGTTAATTATATACACACATGTAAACGTTGTTATAGCGACAAACATAATTCGGGAGATAATTTCACGAGAATCTCTTGTTATAATGTATAATTTACAACTAATTAATAACTCAAAAAGTATGGTTTTGCGTTAGGTCCCGGTCAATATAACCGTCTGTATTAAAATCGAGACAGTTTAAAGTTAATTCAAAATTTATACTCTTTCATAAGAAAAGCATGTTTCTATGGAAACGCTTTACAGACGTTAAATAAACACACACGCACGTATTCACACTATCCGGCATCAGAGCAGCCAGTTGTCCTACAGGTTTTTATTGTGATTGATGTCGTACTAACACAATCACAAGGTAATAAAATATATTTATTTACTTCTAATAAACAAGAAAATTTGTATTTTTTTTAAAATTAACTAAGAAGTTCATGCAAGGTATGGAAAAATTATGAAAACATGTTTATTAATTAATTAGTTCTGTAAACAGCTGGTAACCAGGGAGACAGAAGCAAAATTTAAAAAAAAATACTCAATTGTAAACAGAATGTACTGAATATCTTGTTGTACACGTAGACCTGGCATAGCCAGGTGGCAAGAACACTCCCCTCGTAATTTGAGGGTCGCAGGTTCGAATCCCCGTCGCACTAAATACGCTCTCCCTTTCAGTCATGGGGGCATTATAATGTCACGGTCAATCCCCCTATTCGTTGGTAAAAGAGTAGCCCAAGGGTTGGCGTAGGGTGGTGATGACTAGCTGCCTTCCCTCTAGTCTTACGCTGCTAAATTAGGGATGGCTAGCACAGATAGCCCTCGTGTAACTTTGCGCGAAATTCAAAAACAAACAAACAAACAAACATGCTCGCCTTTTCAGCCGTGTGGGAGTGGGCGTTATAATGTTACGATCAATCCCCCTATTCGTTGGTAAAAGAGTAGCCCAAGGGTTGGCGTAGGGTGGTGATGATTAGCTGCCTTCCCTCTAGTCTTACGCTGCTAAATTAGGGATGGCTAGTGAAGGTAGCCCTCGTGTAACTTTGCGCGAAATTAGAAAAAAACCAAACAAACGTAACTTATACACGTGAATAATTTCTTTTTTACATTTGTTTTTGGTTCACTGATAAAAATATATATCCCATAATAATCCTTTCATATACTTCGATCACTGATCAAATTTTATTTTCTCAAACAACTTTACGTATTTGTCAACTCGCTGACCAAAGTTTATTTTGTGTAATTACCTTTACTCTTTCGACTCATAGGTCAAAGTTTGCTCCTTGTTTATTTGTTCTTTGTTCGGGCCAAAGCTACACAATGAGGTAGCTTTGTTGTATCCACTACGTGTATGGAAACCCGTTGTTGTTGGTGGTACCGCTGAGTCACTGAGGTGCTTATTTGATGTAACCATCTTTACACGTACATACCTGTCGACTCGTTGATTAAATGTCCGTCACTTAATTACCTTTACATATCCGTCGACTCTTTGATCCAAGTGTGTTCTGTCGTGACACACTTCCTTCTCTGCGTATTACATTTATGATTTAATAGTCTGTGAATTACGTATTGACTTAGATCGTTGTAATCTAAGATAACTGGGCGTGTTCCGAAAGGCGAGTTTAACATAAAAAAATATAAGTAAACACTTTTTTTTAGAATCATAATCGATTTTTTAAGTACAAACATCGCCTTACTTAAAACTTGTCGGTTCAATACCCGAAGTGGATAAACAAGTACAATGAAAGGAAAATAAGAAACTCCTTAGAGAAGCTATTGATTTGGTATCGATAGTCTATCAGTTAGAGAAGCTATTGATTTAGTATCGATAGTCTATCAGCTAGAGAAACTATTGATTTAGTATCGATAGTCTATGAGTTAGAGAAACTATTGATTTAGTATCGATATTCTATCAGCTAGAGAAGTTATTGATTTAGTATCGATAGTCTATCAGCTAGAGAAGCTATTGATTTAGTATCGATATTCTATCAGCTAGAGAAGCTATTGATTTAGTATCGATAGTCTATCAGCTAGAGAACCTATTGATTTAGTATCGATAGTCTATCAGCTAGAGAAGCTATTGATTTAGTATCGATAGTCTATCAGCTAGAGAAGCTATTGATTTAGTATTGATAGTCTATCAGCTAGAGAACCTATTCATTTCGTATCGATAGTCTATCCGCTTTAAGTTACATTCCTTTCTGAGAAATTTGAATCGGAAACGTATTTTTGTTTGCTGTATCGTATACACGTTCGTTACACTGTTTTATTCTTTCTTCACATGATGAGACGTGAAACTCGATACGTTTTAGAAAACAGAAGTTTTCATTGAGTTTTTTACGTCAAATCCATCTGGTGTGGGAAACATCATTAACACTGCAGCTGAACCCTCAAATTAAATACACCTGGTGTTTCTCTCACAGTCTGTTAAAAAATCGCTTTTTACAGTCTCCTTCTTTCTGACACACCCAGGTACAAAACATGGGGTGGGTCAGGAGTTAGGAACGATGAGCAGGAAAAATATGGAACTTTGGGGACAGGGAGATGAAGTGAGAGATAAAACCATGACGTATTCACACGCGAAGGCTGTGAACACAGACTGTGAGGGATGAATACGATACGTCCAAACTCAAATGTTACACAGACTGTGAGGGGATGAATACAATACGTCCAAACTCAAATGTTACACAGACTGTGAGGGGATGAATACAATACGTCCATACTCAAATGTTACACAGACTGTGAGGGGATGAATACAATACGTCCAAACTCAAATGTTACACAGACTGTGAGGGGATGAATACGATACGTCCAAACTCAAATGTTACACAGACTGTGAGGGATGAATACAATACGTCCATACTCAAATGTTACACAGACTGTGAGGGATGAATACAATACGTCCATACTCAAATGTTACACAGACTGTGAGGGGATGAATACAATACGTCCATACTCAAATGTTACACAGACTGTGAGGGGATGAATACAATACGTCCATACTCAAATGTTACACAGACTGTGAGGGGATGAATACAATACGTCCAAACTCAAATGTTACACAGACTGTGAGGGGATGAATACAATACGTCCATACTCAAATGTTACACAGACTGTGAGGGGATGAATACAATACGTCCATACTCAAATGTTACACAGACTGTGAGGGGATGAATACGATACGTCCAAACTCAAATGTTACACAGACTGTGAGGGGATGAATACAATACGTCCATACTCAAATGTTACACAGACTGTGAGGGGATGAATACAATACGTCCATACTCAAATGTTACACAGACTGTGAGGGGATGAATACAATACGTCCATACTCAAATGTTACACAGACTGTGAGGGGATGAATACAATACGTCCAAACTCAAATGTTACAGAATATATATGTGCACCAAACAGACATGACCTCATTGTTAAGATGGTCGAACTATTCACGGTTCGTGGTCTGTTTCAAGAAAATTGTTCTCCACCCCTATAGATGAGTTATAAGAGTGGCAGTCAAATCCCACTATTAAATCAATCAAGAGTAGCCCATGAGTTGATCAGTTGCCTTCACTCTACTTTATCAGCTCAAAATCAATGATGGCTACCCATAGATAGCCCTCTGTGTAGTTATGCGTAAAACGTATCTGCGACAGTAATAACAATAATTATAGTAATAATCAAATCAATTAGTTTTACTTGATGTTGTTGCCGCAAACTTTATTGTTCAAGTCAAAATCATAGGGTCCTTTGTTTAATAACAGTTCATCGATAATTTATCAATGCGTTACGTGGAATATTTGTTGTTAGTGAGAATTGTTTAGTGGCTTTCAACTTACTTAATCTGTAAGGACCCGTTTTAGAAGACAATGTCTTTAGGTTTCCAAGTCCGCTTCTGTTGATGAACCGACTGCATCCAGAAAACCGATGTGCAGAGTGCTGTAAAACTCGGTGTTTAAATCCTGTTGACTTTAACAACCTACACGGCGCTGTGGGATATTTTGGTGACGCTTTATTGGTTTTATAACAATCCTCAAAAATCATGGCCATGCTATGTTCATGAACCTCCAAGTTGACCGACTTGTATAAAATCAATCGACTAAATTCATGATCAACAGTGTACATTGTCTTAGTCTGAAGAGCAGAATTGGTTTTACAAACAGCAAGTAGATGCATAATATCGAATAATCCGATAAGATAAAACAACAATTCAAGTTTATTTGTGTAACATATTGTGTTACTCTCAAAGCAATGTTTATATTTTAGTAAGAATCGAACCAAAGGATATGTAACCTATCAAAGACATGATTGGAGAAGATTCCATCCAAAGACACAGGTTTATTGGTTCGTCACATAAAATTACACTTATCGTTAGCTATTCTCTTAGGCCTAAGTCCTGATCAAATGAGCTCACAACATTATAGACTAGTCGTGTTTATACCTTAGAATAAAATGACGTCATAACTCACTTTATTTTTTTTCTCCTTATGATAGACTAGTTCTTTAGATATGTTACTGGGCAACAGACGAGTCACGTGACAGACACAACTAATCATATTATTAGTCCTGACTTTATGTTGAGTACTTTGGGATTTAAAAAAAGAAAATTACAACAAAGAAACCTTCAAAGGTTCTAGTTGAGAAACGATTAGTTATCTTAAGGGACTATGTACTCGTCAATATGAACATTACGTAATTATTTTGTAATGACAGTAACCCAAGAGTGGTCATTTTCTTTACTAATATGTGTGTTTCTCTTTCATGTTCGTTTTCACATTTCTTGGTCAGTCAGCACCAAAATTGATACAGTGATATAGGATAACACGATAAAGGTCTGAGGGGGCTGGGTTCTCCATCTAATTTTGGTAAGACTACCAATGTTGTAACATCCCCCAGTACTGGAACGAACTATGTAGCCACTATTGATGGAGTTCTTGAAAGTAGTGTGTTTTTATTTTCAGTATTGACACCTTTATGTATTTTAATATTTATTATTTTAAGGAAAAATGTTGAGAAAATTCGCAATCGTTCGTCACAAACGAGTTTTTATTTCACCTGCCCAACGTACGGGTACTCCAGCTAATTAATGCCCAAACTACACAATGTAATGTCTGCATACCTAAGAAAAACATCTTTGTTTGTTATTTAACACGTGCATTATGTAGCTAGTTTATGATGTCTGCACACCTAAGAAAAACATCTTTATTTGCTATTTAACATGTGCATTATGTAGCTAGTTTATGATGTCTGCACACCTAAGAAAAACATCTTTGTTTGTTATTTAACACGTGCATTATGTAGCTAGTTTATGATGTCTGCACACCTGAGAAAAACATCTTTGTTTGTTATTTAACACGTGCATTATGTAGCTAGTTTATGATGTCTGCACACCTAAGAAAAACATCTTTGTTTGTTATTTAACACGTGCATTATGTAGCTAGTTTATGATGTCTGCACACCTAAGAAAAACATCTTTATTTGCTATTTAACATGTGCATTATGTAGCTAGTTTATGATGTCTGCACACCTGAGAAAAACATCTTTGTTTGTTATTTAACACGTGCATTATGTAGCTAGTTTATGATGTCTGCACACCTGAGAAAAACATCTTTGTTTGTTATTTAACACGTGCATTATGTAGCTAGTTTATGATGTCTGCACACCTAAGAAAAACATCTTTGTTTGTTATTTAACACGTGCATTATGTAGCTAGTTTATGATGTCTGCACACCTGAGAAAAACATCTTTGTTTGTTATTTAACACGTGCATTATGTAGCTAGTTTATGATGTCTGCACACCTGAGAAAAACATCTTTGTTTGTTATTTAACACGTGCATTATGTAGCTAGTTTATGATGTCTGCACACCTGAGAAAAACATCTTTGTTTGTTATTTAACACGTGCATTATGTAGCTAGTTTATGATGTCTGCACACCTGAGAAAAACATCTTTGTTTGTTATTTAACACGTGCATTATGTAGCTAGTTTATGATGTCTGCACACCTGAGAAAAACATCTTTGTTTGTTATTTAACACGTGCATTATGTAGCTAGTTTATGATGTCTGCACACCTAAGAAAAACATCTTTATTTGCTATTTAACATGTGCATTATGTAGCTAGTTTATGATGTCTGCACACCTGAGAAAAACATCTTTGTTTGTTATTTAACACGTGCATTATGTAGCTAGTTTATGATGTCTGCACACCTAAGAAAAACATCTTTATTTGCTATTTAACATGTGCATTATGTAGCTAGTTTATGATGTCTGCACACCTGAGAAAAACATCTTTGTTTGTTATTTAACACGTGCATTATGTAGCTAGTTTATGATGTCTGCACACCTGAGAAAAACATCTTTGTTTGTTATTTAACACGTGCATTATGTAGCTAGTTTATGATGTCTGCACACCTAAGAAAAACATCTTTGTTTGTTATTTAACACGTGCATTATGTAGCTAGTTTATGATGTCTGCACACCTAAGAAAAACATCTTTGTTTGCTATTTAACATGTGCATTATGTAGCTAGTTTATGATGTCTGCACACCTGAGAAAAACATCTTTGTTTGTTATTTAACACGTGCATTATGTAGCTAGTTTATGATGTCTGCACACCTGAGAAAAACATCTTTGTTTGTTATTTAACACGTGCATTATGTAGCTAGTTTATGATGTCTGCACACCTAAGAAAAACATCTTTGTTTGTTATTTAACACGTGCATTATGTAGCTAGTTTATGATGTCTGCACACCTGAGAAAAACATCTTTGTTTGTTATTTAACACATGCATTATGTAGCTAGTTTATGATGTCTGCACACCTGAGAAAAACATCTTTGTTTGTTATTTAACACGTGCATTATGTAGCTAGTTTATGATGTCTGCACACCTGAGAAAATCATCTTTGTTTGTTATTTAACACGTGCATTATGTAGCTAGTTTATGATGTCTGCACACCTAAGAAAAACATCTTTATTTGCTATTTAACATGTGCATTATGTAGGTAGTTTATGATGTCTGCACACCTGAGAAAAACATCTTTGTTTGTTATTTAACACGTGCATTATGTAGGTAGTTTATGATGTCTGCACACCTGAGAAAAACATCTTTGTTTGTTATTTAACACGTGCATTATGTAGCTAGTTTATGATGTCTGCACACCTGAGAAAAACATCTTTGTTTGTTATTTAACACGTGCATTATGTAGCTAGTTTATGATGTCTGCACACCTGAGAAAAACATCTTTGTTTGTTATTTAACACGTGCATTATGTAGCTAGTTTATGATGTCTGCACACCTGAGAAAACATCTTTGTTTGTTATTTAACACGTGCATTATGTAGTTAGTTTATGATGTCTGCACACCTGAGAAAAACATCTTTGTTTGTTATTTAACACGTGCATTATGTAGCTAGTTTATGATGTCTGCACACCTAAGAAAAACATCTTTATTTGCTATTTAACATGTGCATTATGTAGCTAGTTTATGATGTCTGCACACCTGAGAAAAACATCTTTGTTTGTTATTTAACACGTGCATTATGTAGCTAGTTTATGATGTCTGCACACCTGAGAAAAACATCTTTGTTTGTTATTTAACACGTGCATTATGTAGCTAGTTTATGATGTCTGCACACCTGAGAAAAACATCTTTGTTTGTTATTTAACACGTGCATTATGTAGCTAGTTTATGATGTCTGCACACCTGAGAAAACATCTTTGTTTGTTATTTAACACGTGCATTATGTAGCTAGTTTATGATGTCTGCACACCTAAGGAAAACATCTTTATTTGCTATTTAACATGTGCATTATGTAGCTAGTTTATGATGTCTGCACACCTGAGAAAAACATCTTTGTTTGTTATTTAACACGTGCATTATGTAGCTAGTTTATGATGTCTGCACACCTGAGAAAAACATCTTTGTTTGTTATTTAACACGTGCATTATGTAGCTAGTTTATGATGTCTGCACACCTGAGAAAAACATCTTTGTTTGTTATTTAACACGTGCATTATGTAGCTAGTTTATGATGTCTGCACACCTGAGAAAAACATCTTTGTTTGTTATTTAACACGTGCATTATGTAGCTAATTTATGATGTCTGCACACCTGAGAAAAACATCTTTGTTTGTTATTTAACACGTGCATTATGTAGCTAATTTATGATGTCTGCACACCTGAGAAAAACATCTTTATTTGTTATTTAACACGTGCATTATGTAGCTAGTTTATGATGTCTGCACACCTGAGAAAAACATCTTTGTTTGTTATTTAACACGTGCCCACCGCTAGTACAGCGGTATGTCTTCGGACTTACAACGCAAAATCAGGGGTTCGATTCCCCTCGGTGGGCTCAGCAGATAGCCCGACGTGGCTTTGCTATAATAAAATACAAATACAAATATTTAACACCTGCATTATGTAGCTAGTTTATGATGTCTGCACACCTGAGAAAAACATCTTTGTTTGTTATTTAACACGTGCATTATGTAGCTAGTTTATGATGTCTGCACACCTGAGAAACTTCTCTATGCATATATCAAAATATTTTTTTATTTAAAGTAAGGAAAGGAAAGAAATCCTTATAAAAATACTATTATTTTATTTTATTTTCGTCAAGTTCGTTATTTATTATGTACTTTAAAAATCTAAGTTTCTTTTACATATATCAAATCACAGAAACTAATTCCCGTAATTTTCGACAACCATTTCAAAATTATCCCACGTTACTACTAATTTGTCCAAAATCAATTCAGGTACTAAGTTCAGTCTAAAGTCCTCTGTTTTGATTGGCTGTGAAATCTATAGCCGTAGCACTTTTGATTGCTTACTAACTCTCACGGTGTAGAGATATTTTAGTGGTTTTTTTTATAACAAAGCCGCATTAGGCTATCTTCTGAGTCCACCAAGAGGAATCGAACCCCTGATTTTAGCTTTGTAAGTCCATAGACTTAGGGGGACTATTTTTTCTTGGATTTTATTTTTTGTACTCTATAATTCTCTTTCTCGTTCATGCATATTTCTATTTTGTAAAATGTAACGTAGGAATACATTCTTTTTCTATCGTGAATGTAAATAATGTTTTTAACCAGTGTTAAAAAAACACTAAATGCAATGCTAAATTAGGAACGGCGAGCGCAGATAGCCCTCGTTTAGCTTTGCACGAAATTCATAACAAAACAGACCAAAAGTTATTACCACTGACGCTTAATAGTTAGTACGATAGACTAAAAATTTAACGACGTCTTGTTGTAATCTGCCGCCAGTAGGGATTAAACCTCGAACCTTTACGTTCTAACTTCATAAAGACCCACTGGGCAACATTTTGTGTGTGTCTAGAACAACGAGACGCAGAAAAGAAAACGTTTTACCGAACGAACAGGAGAAAACAAAGTGTTATTAAAATTAAATCCACTGTAGTGTGACAAAATTAGAGTTTGAAAAAAGAGAAAAAATACTTCGTTGTTGTACCCATATCTAACTTTATTTTCGCTAGCTGGATTGATAAAACCAAAACTTAAAAAAAATTGCACTATTTGCTTGGTCTAAACTTGTTTTTGTTTGTTTGTTTTTAAGCACAAAGTTAGAATAACTTTTTACAATTAATATTTTTAAGCATGTTAATAATACTTATTTTATTAACTTATTCGTATCTTTAATACGTTCTTTAATAATTAGTTCAACTAGTAAACATAAAATCAAGTAGAATATTTAACCGAACCTCGAATCATGTTCGTAATGAAATCAAATGAATAGCCAATAGCAAATTATAATTGTAAGAAAAACTCCTCCGGTATTAAAGCAGAAATCACATAACTAATCCCACTCTTTACACCACGTAGCTTTAAATCGGACTTAATTTTATATATAATGTATTTTTCTTGATCTCCCTTAGTGGCACAGCGGAAAGTCTGAAGGCTTATATATTAAAACCTGGTTGCGATACCCGTGATTTAAACACCCTAATCAGCCCATTGTGCAGCTTTGTGCTTAACTACAAGTAAAGTAACTAGCTTCGAAATGTTTGAATTCTTGATACAATGAGAGTGATCATTGTAACCGAAAGTAAGATAGAATTTACATTATCTGCTGGTTTCATAATTTTATGTTTGAAGGAAAATAATTACTCTCAGATTTCGATGTGCAATACGTTCTTATGTGTAACGGATTAATGATGGGGAAACCGAAGTTTAATAATGGAAATGAAACGCAAAACATTTTATTTACAAGGTTCGGAAGTTTCAGAAAACAATCATTCTATCTTCAGCGAAATCTGAAAATAGTCATAAAAAGACGGTTATGAACTAAAAACCATAATTTCGTAATCACTGGCCAACTTAGTTATTACGAAAAGTGGTAAACGGAAGGATACGAAACAGGAATTTTCAAGTTCTGTAGATCCTGCAGCATGGCCAAGCGTGTTAAGGCGTGCAACTCGTAATCTGAGGGTCGCAGGTTCACATCCCCATCGCGCCAAACATGCTCGCCCTTTCAGCCGTGGGGGCGTTATAATGTGACGCTCAATTCCACTATTCGTTGGTAAAAGAGTAGCCCAAGAGTTGGCGGTGGGTGGTGATGACTAGCCGCCTTCCCTCTTGTCTTACACTGCTAAATTAGGGACGGCTAGCACAGATAGCCCTCTTGTAGCTTTGTGCGAAATTCAAAACAAACAAACAAACAAACAAGATCCTGCGGTAATGATAGATAAATTATTAAATGAAACATTTCGACCCCTAGATAAAAATAATTGAACTATAGGATGGATGGCTATAGTTAAGTAGTGATTTATTTTTGAATTTCGCACAAAGCTACACGAGGGCTCTCTGCGCTAGCCGTTCCTAATTTAGCAGCAAGAGGGAAGATAGCTAGTCGCCACCACCCTGAGCCGATTCTCAGGCTACTCTTTTATCAATGAATAGTGGGATTGACCGTAACATTATAACGCCCACACGGCTGAAAGGGCGAGCATGTTTGGTGTGACTGGGATTCAAACCCTCAACCCTCGGATTACGACTCGAGTGCCTTCGCCAAGTGGCCATGACGGGCTTGTTAAGTAGTGGACGGTCGGTTTTGTTTAGATACTACAAAATGTTCACAGACTGGTTTTTAAGTGGCAATTTGTTTGGCCAATGTACGTGACTTTAGAGTCGCTGCACGTATATTTGTCTTTATATACACGAGCCATGAATGTAAAATTCTAGAGATTTAATCTTTGTATTGAAATAAGTGTTTAATATGGAGAAGTCTATATATTATTCTAAGCTAAATTTGAGGTAAAACGTTTTTGTTAAAGAACAGAGTTTTTTTTTTCTTAATTTGTAAGAAATGTGAGCCTATAAAGGGAAATGAAATTATAACGGAAAATTTGGGAACGGTGTGCACATTAGTTGGTGGTTGGAATTTGTTGTTTAGAAAATTACATGTAATCTCCGTTTGAAGTTCAATCAGGTGGCCATTATTTAACACGTGTTTATATAGAAGGGTGATTTATTCGTGTAAAATAAAATAATTGTCTTAATAACTATGTAAACTAATGATTATCGTATAATACGTTTAGTTAATAATCACCTTAATAACATTATTTTCAGATTTCGCTGAAGATGGAATTAGCGTATTCCGAAACATTCCAATCTTGTAAGTAAGATGTATTGTGTTCCGAAACGTTCCAATCTTGTAAGTAAGAGGTATTGTGTTCCGAAACGTTCCAATCTTGTAAGTAAGATGTATTGTGTTCCGAAACGTTCCAATCTTGTAAGATGCATTGTGTTCCGAAACGTTCCAATCTTGTAAGATGTATTGTGTTCCGAAACGTTCCAATCTTGTAAGTAAGATGCATTGTGTTTCATCAAATGTCTCATGTGTGTTTGTATTGGATTTTTGCTTCCGATATTATTTCGAACAAATTTATTTGCTGTGATAAATGTGGTAAGACGGAAAGAAATGGATATTTCAAGTCAAATTCTAGCCTCAGCAAATATGGTATAGTTATTGATTCGAAACAGAGAGGGCGTATTAAACTTAATACAACAGAGTACACTAATTATGATAAATATTAATTTTATTCTGGTCAAGAAATTCGATGTAATAAAATAGCCATACATCAGTATACTCGCAAGTATATAAGTGATAAATTATTTTTCTCAATGTTATTGACTTTAAGATTTATTTTGTTTCTCCAAGCCTTTTATTAAATGTTCATGTGTTTGATTGTTATTTCTACTTGTTTCCCAATTGCATAGTGGTATGTCTGTGGGCTTGTACTCTAGAAACCATGTTTGGATACCCGTGTTGGGCAGAGCACCGATGGCCCTGTGTGTGAGTACATAATAAACACGATAACCAACTTTTTGTTTTTACTTGTCCTTTGCTTTGTTCTATTGCAGATAAATGTTTTGTTTGTTTTTCAAATCTCGCGTAAAGCTACACGAGAGCTATCTGCGCCAGCCGTCCCTAATTTAGCAGTGTAAGACTAGAGGGAAGGCAGCTAGTCATAACCACCTACCACCAACTCTTGGGCTACTCTTTTAGCAACGAATAGTGGGATTGACCGTAACATTATAACGCCCCCACGGCTGAAATGGAGAGCATGTTTGGTGCGACGGAGATTCGAACTCGTGACTCTCAAATTACGAGTCGAACGCCTAAACCCACTTGGCCATATCGGGCCAATTACAGATAAGCAAGAAGCAATTGTATTATAGTTAAAACGTCTTTATTTTTTTAATTTTCACTTAATTTCGCTCTATCTGTCACAATGCATAGGCTCTCGTGTCTCAGCAGTATGCCCAAAGACTTGCAACGCTAAAAATTGGGTTTCGATACTTGTGATGAGCCTTTACGTATTTATGTATTAAATTACATGGGAATTATATTCAAATTAAAATATATGGATAAAAAGTAAACAAAAAATCATTGGCTATTTCATCTTTAGTTCTTGAATTGTCTTATTGAAGTCCTCATGAAAATTAGCAGAATTTGTTCTCGTTTTATCCAAACCAT
Source organism: Tachypleus tridentatus (assembly GCF_004210375.1). NCBI lineage: Eukaryota > Metazoa > Arthropoda > Merostomata > Xiphosura > Limulidae > Tachypleus > Tachypleus tridentatus. The sequence continues at coordinate 17,223,065 of NC_134833.1, forward strand.
CACTAAGTCTTTTTTCTGTGCTTGCAGTTAGATAGTGTCTTTGAAATGGTATTTTCAACTCAGACCATCGCGCCTTTTGTCTGAAGCTTGAATACAGATCAGAGTTTATTTCTACGGTTTCTACCGTTGAAGAACCTTTCAGCTCTAAGTAACTAGATGGATTTTGCTTTGCTTCAAACTTTCTAAGAGGTCCCGAGGATTGAGAATACCAAACCAAACTTTGAGTACCACTTTTAACTGAAAATGTTTCAATCGATGAGTCGAAATTCACTCTGTTTGCGGTCGTTGGTTTGGTGGTAGAACGGAAAGACGATTTCAGCATTGCATCTAAAGTTTTACTTGAATGAGACTTAGTAAATGATGAATGGTCGAAACTAATGTTATTCGAGCTAGAAGTACTAGATGTCGAAGGACAAATGATATGCGCTGGAGTCGGGTGCACGAGTGCTTTCTTTTGACGCGGAAAATTCATGATTTTGTTAAAACAGCGACAACACAAGTCTGTTCTGTAAAATCGACAGCTAAGAATTCGAACTCCTGCTATTATCAGGCCAAAAGCAGTGAAGGCCAGGCCAATTCCCAGAATTAAAGGCCTTACTTCAGTGTTTCCAAAAGGCACCAAGAGGCCTACGAGGGCTATCGCTGTACCAATAAAGCCAACACCGAGTCCAATCACAATGAAGACGTCTGTTCCAACGTATTCTCTTCGGGTGGATATAGTAGCTGCTGAAGTTAAAGCGAGGCTACGAAGGCGTTGACGTGCCCTTATTCCTCGGAGGAGACGTGGGGGTCCAAGGGTAGAACCTCTTCCCTCTGATACTTGGCTGATTTCGTTCCGGTTCAACATCAACCACCTGAGGACTTCTGATGTGTCGTTGTCAACATTATCCTGAACTGAAAGGCTGGAAGCACTTATTTCTGGCGGATTATTCATCCTGTAGTGTCACTTTTATATAATCGTGTAACTTCAGTTGGTAAATGTAATCACGGTAAAACACTATTGTTAATGATACCTCGTATGGTAAACGGTTTCAAGTGGCAAACGTTTTGGAAATTTTCTTCTCTCTTGATGGCCTTCTATATGTTTTTCTTTTTGTCATTTATGATTTCGAGGTTTTGAAAAATGTTGTGCTAACAACAAGGTAACTTCTTGAAACGTAGCTTTGAACGTTTCGAATATTCTTTAGCGAAATCACTTTTACCAAAAACAAGAACTGTCGTTCGTGACGTCACTAAGTCATTAAAATGTCATTCTCTTTAAATCTCGTGTTGGATTTCGTTTCTGGTAGTCTTTAAACTTTTGTCAAACAAGGATTGTTTTTATGCATGTTTCTTTATGGTTATGTAATAAAGTATAAAGGAAAAACAGACTTCCTAAATCTGATAAAACTAAGAACTCAATTGGCAAACAAATAACAGGAACAGCTGAATCCCGAATCCAGAAGACATCTTGATATAAACAAACTGCGATATTGCAAGCCAGATAAAACTCGGACAGCATAGTTTGGAATGTCAGCCTATGTCAGAATCTGTAAAGAAAAAAGAAGAGCTTATAGTTAATTTGTAAGATTCAGTTGAGGAACGTATTCGAAGAAAACTTGGATGTCTTTGAATCACGATCGAGTTTTCTACTTCGGATGTTAACCCTAAGATCACCGATGAGGTTCATATAAGCTTAATATAGAATGTCCAAACATGATTACGTAAAAAAAAAACAGAATTTTGACGATTCAGAAAAGTCGATGTTACAAAATCAGTTAATTAAAATGTTATTAGAATTTTGTTACAACAAAACGATACTCGATAAGTTAATCGATTGGACTTTAAAAACACGACATTCAGAAATTTAGCAAGAAAACAACTTAATTTCGAAAATACGATTTAAATTATTTACAAATATTACACAGTCTTCGTCACTCATCTTCACAAGTTTCGCGTAAGGTTACATAAATGGCTGCATGTCCCTACTTTTGAAATTATAAATTGAAAAGATGGCACTAGTCAATATTACCTACCCCTAACCCTTGAACTAGTTTCTAGATGAGTAGGGAGATTCGACCGTAGTTCTAATAGTCCACCCACGGTCCCGAAGTAATTAGAGTTTTTGAGGTAGCAGGACGTGAACCGTTAGTTACCGAATTCACAGTTAGGGTACGCTAACTTCCGGACCACGAACAGCCCATTTACGAATATAACCTAGTGGCTGTTATAGGAAATAATGATAGATTGGGAATGATTTTCATTTAAGACGCGAGTTGTTCTTGTGGAAGAACATTGGATTTCAGAGTTACCGAATCGAGTTCCACTTTATGCGATACCACAAAATATTCCAAGTTTTAGGTTGTGGGTGCGTCATAAGAATGAAAGAAATCTCTTACCTTAGGCGATGGTTAATAGGGTGCTGCTGACAGGCTTTCTCCACTCCCTGGTCAGTTTCTCAAAATTAGGAATGATGGCAGGTATTCTTAGTAGTTTTGTCATAAATGTAGAAATACATGTTCAGTTTTAACAAATATTATGAAGTTCACACATGTTGTTTACTGTTTGAAAATAATTTAGAATTAAAGTGCATTGATGCGCAACATCTTTCAATAATGTGAGGCTTATAACGATAAAAAGCGACTTTCGATACCCACATTTGACAAAGCACATACAGTCTTTTCTGTCTGAATGATTTTTATCCGCCTTCTCTAGTCCATCAGTGAACAATGATTACCAAACCTTCCATCTCTCCCTCTCTAGTCCATCACTGAACAATGATTACCAAACCTTCAATCTCTCCCCTCTAGTCCATCAGTGAACAATGATTATCAAACTTTCCATCTGCCCTCTCTAGTCCGTCAGTGAACAATGATTACCAAACTTTCCATCTCACCTCTCTAGTCCATCAGTGAACAATGATTACCAAACTTTCCATCTGCCCTCTCTAGTTCGTCAGTGAACAATGATTACCAAACTTTCCATCTCACCTCTCTGGTCCGTCAGTGAACAATGATAACCAAACTTTCCACCTGCTCTCTCTAGTCCATCAGTGAACAATGATTACCAAACTTTCCATCTCACCTCTCTAGTCCGTCAGTGAACAATGATAACCAAACTTTCCATCTGCCCTCTCTTGTCCATCAGTGAACAATGATTATCAAACTTTCCATCTGCCCTCTCTAGTCCATCAGTGAACAATGATTACCAAACTTTCCACCTGCTCTCTCTAGTCCATCAGTGAACAATGATTACCAAACTTTCCATCTCACCTCTCTAGTCCGTCAGTGAACAATGATAACCAAACTTTCCATCTCACCTCTCTAGTCCGTCAGTGAACAATTATTACCAAACTTTCTATCTGTCCTCTCTAGTCCGTCAGTGAACAATGATTACCAAACTTTCCATCTGCCCTCTCTAGACCAAGTTGATTCTGGGCTCAAAATCCATGGCTTTTAGTTTTAGGTCAATTTAAAACTTTCTTAGGGTCAGAGGTTGAGAGTCAAAGGGTCTTTCGGAGATCGATTCAGTCCCTTTGGAATGGATAAATAAACTGTGTTTAAGAATAAACCTAACTGTAATTCCTGTTCGCGAACAAGCTCTCCTTTCCCTTCCCAGTAGAACATCATAGATGGTCCATTGTATACCATTGCACTTAACAACAAATTAATAAGTTAGTAAAGATAATTTTGCGTATTTAACAAATGTATTATTTTGTTTATTAGCGAGACTTTGCGTGTTTTCTGAATGTTATGATGTTTTCTGTTAATTGATTGTTTTCCTTCAATTCTAAAATGCACCCGATTACATATCTAAAACATCAACAAGCGTGCAGTCTTTATGTTGACATTACTAACCTCAGAACAGACTTATAAGAACATCATTAGTGTTATTTGTTTTTTGAATTTTGCGCAAAGCTACACAAGGGTTACCTGCGCTAGCCGTCCCTACCTTAGCAGTGTAAGACTAAATTTCTCCAAGCCCGTTCCATTGGCTGTGGTCATCACCACTCACCACCAACTCTTGGGGTACTCTTTTACCAACGAATGGTAGGATTGACTATACGTTATAATGCCTCTACGGCTGGAAGGGTGAGCATGTTTGGTGTGATGGAGATTCAAACCGTCAGACTGCAAGTCGAGCACACTAACCACCTGACCCTGCCAGGTCGAATTTCGTAAACGATTCTTTAAATTTACTTAAAACCTACAATGTAAATGCCCATGTTTTCGGTTGTCTTAAAAAGCATTGGGTATTTGTGTTCTGTATTGTATCAAACTGCATTGGTTATTCAGATTTCTTATAACACCAGAAAGTATTAGTGGTTCGGATTTATCATTATCCCAGGAAGTATTAATAATTCGGATTTCTTATTGTACAAGCAAGTATTGGTCGTTTTTATTTATAATTACTAATTAATAGATGAAAGTGACCGGTAAAAAGTAATGAAAAATGTCAAGAACTTTCCATAAAGAAACAATACATTTCAACGTATCAGATAAGGGGGACAGGACCCCTCTAAGACTTTTTCCTTTGATAACTTTTCGATATCAGTTTGTCTGAACCCTCTTTCCATTATTTGAAAGTTATGTATCCTGAATACACTCATATAATTAAAATCAGTTCGTGGAAACACTATATGACAAAATACTCGTCACTGTATAAAAATAGCCTAATATCTTGCATACATCCTATACTGGGACAGCGGTAAGTCTACGGATTCACAACGCAAAAAATTAGAGGTTTTATTCCCCTCGGCGGACACAGCAGATAGCCCGAAGTGGCTTTGTTATAAGAAAAACAGACAAAACACACACACACTCTCAAGTACGTATTTGACTATCATATTATTATATACTAGTTGGGTAACCGTTCCTTGAATAGAATTTATGCAAATTCATAATTAATAAAATGTTATCTTAGAACATGAAAATTTTTTCTCGTATATTTATTTTTAAAAACACGCCCATAAAAACTACTAAATACAAAATGTGAAACCACAGGTTTCATGTATCTCCGTATAGACCCATCAAACCTTCATGCCAAATTTGGTGGAGATCCACTAAGAGGGGAAAAATAGTGGCAAAAAACATAAAAAAAATTCCTAATAAAAACCTGAAAATTTGCACTTATTTCAGTACGAACCTAATAAACCTACATGTTAGTTTATGTGAAGATCCAATAATGTTTTCCATGTTGAAGATCTATCCATACCCTAGGAAGTAGTTACATGGACATACAACAGATAGTGTTATTATATTCATAAATATTTACTAAAACAACCCTTCACTTTATAATGGAAATACACTGAGATTTCCAACAACATTTGTCACAGAAAACAGTCTATCTGTTGTCAGATTTCCTTGTGGTTTGACAACAATTATCTTATTTCCGTTCAAGTTATAGTATTTCCGGTTTAAATGAAGTAAAAACTAAGGTGCACATTTCTGCACACCAAATTCTGTAAAAACCAACAAGTCGTTTTTGTACAAATAAAAATTCGGATTTCTCCTGATAAATGTACGGGTTCGAATCCCCTTTGCGCAAAACATGCTCGCCCTTTCAGCCGTGGGGCGTTATAATGTGACGGTTAATCCCACTTTTCGTTGGTAAAAGAGTAGCCCAAGAATTGGCGGTGGGTGATGATGACTAGCTGCCTTCCCTCTAGTCTTACACTGCTAAATTAGGGACGGCTGGCACAGATAGCCCTCGTGTAGCTTTGCGCGAAATTCAAAACAAACAAACAATGCTCTAAAAGTGCGGAACGTATTCAGAAGCATCGCGGCGCGAACTTCTGCCCTTTGACCCTCAGCTTGACACGATAACCACTAGGTTAGGTCTATCCCATCGAGTAAAGTCAGCTAAAACTTTCAAATGTATACTCTAGACACTATAGTTTGTAAAGGCTTAGCTTTCGCAGGTTAACTCTGACGTTGCACTTACAATTTACAGTAACCTTTGAGACGTTTTAAGGCTCGTGTGTTCGTATCTCAAAGATTTTATAAATAATTAATGAAACCCAAATCATCAAATAATCGATACATCAAAATGAGAAAATACGTTTCAATCCGTCCTTGTGTACTTCACGCGCCGTATCGAACAAACAAAAATCAATATTACTTATTGATGACGTAGAACAGTTAGGCGCATCGTAACTGAAAGCGTTTTACCGTTAAATCAAACCTTGAAACGCAAACTTTTCAGTGATGTGAGTATTCATAGTATCAGCGAATAGTCGTTCTCATATTAATGGATCGTAGCGACATGAAACGCAGGATATTGAGTAAAAGAGACCATTTCGTATCGCAATTGGTGAATGGTATTAAACAGCGCCATCTAGAAAGTGATAAAACCAGTAAATAACTTAACGCTTTCTGAACGTCTGAAATATCGCAAAATAAAAAAAAATATGTTAGAAGACAACTGGGGAATTAATATTAAATAAGAACATTTTGACAAATGACCTGAAATGTTAACAATAATAAGTTTTTGTTTTGTACTTTATGTCACTTCACAATGAATTTCGTGCAACAACCTACGAGCAACACTCACGTTAGCATATGCAGAAACTGGAACACGCGTATTTAAGATCAATTTTTAACTAACAATCTGATATATTTATTATTCAAATTTTAGTCCCCACAGTAGCACAACGATACGCCTGCGGACTTACAACTCTAGAGTTCGGTTTTAGATACCCATGGTGGAAAGGGCACAGAACTCCGTTATATAGCTTTGTGTTTGACTTCAAAGAAATCAACACAAAATGAAAATAATTTAACGTTTTGTAGTACCTTAAAAATCAAAACATCTCCAGTAAAGTTTATTTGAATTTAAGCACAAAACTACACAACATGATATCAATAATCTGCCCACCACGGTTATCGAAACCGTTTCTAGCGTTGAAAGTCCATAGGCATTATTACGCTGTGGCACTGGGGATCTTTCAGTAAAGACAATGACCACCATAAATTATTTTCAATTGAGTCAGAAAGTATTTCAATAATCATACGATAAATGCTTGGATATTATTGAACGTGATGTGAAATCGTTACGGAAACTTGGTATTATCCCAATACCAACTACGTGAAATCCGGAACAAATTATAAAGTCGTGTAATCAATTTTTAACTTGTTTATTTTGAAACGTTATTCTCTTGAAATATAGGTCTCAGCAAACAAGTTCTAATTTAATAGCGACCGTGAGCATCGTAGTTGTATCATTAGTTAAAATTATCTGTTTAGTAGGTTGTTTTAAAACGACTTGGTAAATAAAAATAAACAAGTCATGTGAAAACCGTAACATAACATTTTGATGTTATTTAGCGTGTGTAAGTAGTTATTTTAAAACAAATAATATTTTTGGTTTAATGTATTGATCTAACAGTTGTTCGTCTGTTTCAGACTTGAAATATAGTAACTTACAAGAAGAGCATGTTTTTCATGTAAATATATCGTATACAATTTTGAAATGACAGCTTATTGACTTCACCTTTAAATTGATTTAGAGACGAAATTTCTGGCAAAATCACAGAAGCAACAAGTTTCTTATTAAACTGATGTATGAAAACGAAGTTATATATTTAGTTAACCAAATTCATAGATTTTAGGCCTAGTATCTAAACTATAATCAAACAATTAAAATAATTTATCAGCTCTGTAATAGTACTGTAATGTAGTAACACTACTGCTGTAATGTAGTACCACTACTGTTGTAATGTAGTACCACTACAGTTGTAATGTAGTACTAGTAGTTAGTTCTTTAATAGTATTAAAGTAACGTTTCAAGTTTTGTAGTACTATTGTAGTAACTCGTTAGTTTTGTGGTGGTTCGTCAGCTCTGTAGTTGTATTGCTGTAACTTATCAGAACAGCTTTTACGACTGTTTATCATCACGAATACCACGAGATTTGTTGATATGTTTATTGCTCTTTAATAGCGTGTTAATAAATCTCATATAAACATATTTTATTGAACTTTCATATTATTTGATAGTTAGTGATAGGCTGTTTATGAGACCCGATAATGCTGTTCAAAACTTTATTTTCTAAAGGATTTTTCACATACGAGCCTGAATAACACTTAATGAAAATCGTCTTCGAGCCATATGATCGAAACTTCGTGAGTTCACACGTCCCGATGGTACAGCGGTAAGTATATGGATTTACAACGCTGAAATCAGGGGTTCGATTCCTCTCGGTGGACTTAGCAGATATAGTCTGATGTGGCTTTGTTATAAAAAAAAAATACACACTCGCCTGTTCACCCAAAAGACACTTGATATGGGCGTACAGTACACTAAATGGTCAGGTGATCCCCTGGGATTAATGTATATCTCTCCAAAATGTTGAACTACAATCCAGGAGAAAGACATATAGTTGACAGTACATTCCGCCTGAAATGGCTACTCTTTACAAGGTGTCGAAATTACTTCTCACTTTTATTATGCAACAACACCGAAAGTGTGAAACATATTTGGTATTAGGTATCGAACACGACACCATAGAATCCCGATTCACTTAAAACTAGGGCACGCTTTGCCAACTTAATGGACAAATAATCGTAACGAAGAAGTTGGGCCCGGCATGGCCAGGTTGTCAAGGCACTCGACTCGTAATCTAAGGGTTTCGGGTTCGAATCCCCGTCACACAAAGTATGCTTGCCCTTTTACCCTTGGGGGCATTATAATGTGACGGTTAATCACTCTAGTCGTTGGTAAAAGAGTAGTCCAAGAGTTGGCGGTGAGTGGTGATAACTAGCTGCCTTATCCTAGTCTTACACTGTATAATTAGGAACAGCTAGCGCAGATAGCCCTCACGTAGCTTTGCGCGAAATTCAAAACCAAACAAACTGTTTATGTTGTAAAACAGCCAAGCGTTAAACAAAGGAAAATATCAAAATAAACTTTGTGATATTAAAATGAACTGTAACCTTTGTTCTAAGACAAAGGTCAGATACAAATCTCATGTCTTAACACGCTAGCAAATCATAAAGGATTTTTTACAGTGTCAACCAGAAACACACGTACGCTGATTGTTTGAAGATAGACAAAGTATTTTCCGAGGAGTTTCCAAGAACATTATTGAGGGCGATAATAAATAACGTGTCTTTCTTTTTTCAGGAAGAGTAAACTGTTGTAATAGCAAATAATTTTAATATCTATTGTTTTTGGAGTGTACGTCTGAGACAAGCTGAGGAAGCATAATTACAATAACAATTCTCATAACTCATTACGGTTAGGCCTATTATATTTTAAAAAAACAATAATGTTTGCTAAAAAACACATTGCTACACAAAGGGCTATTTGTGTTCTTCTCACCAGGGGTATCAAAACCCGTTTTCTAACAATGTAAGTCCGCAGAAATTCAAAAGAAACAAAGAAAACTTATGTTGCTGAGCGATATGACACAAAAGCCATTGTTGGAACGGAGTGTTACCAAAACGAATTGGCTTTTTTATATATTAAAAATTGTGAAACTAACTGATATTTACCAATAATTATTTCACGACTTACCTTAGTTTACCGACGTTTTATTGTCTCGACTGCACTTTACTACCGCCTTGTTGGTCAAGCATGATTTCGCAAAATGTATTTATTTCAGTTAACTCCGAAATGTGAGGTTAGGATATATTATGGGGTAGTAGTAGTTGTCCCGTTATTTTTGACGAACTATACACTAGTGTAAAAATAAATATTACCAGTTTTGGTTCCATTTAATAATACAGATATATTTAGTTTTAGTTTATTTTTAACATAACTTTCTTTTGTTTTTACTTTCTTTATCACAGTTTTCTTTATTGTTGCCTTTGTTTAACACAGTTTTCTTTATTGTTGACTTTGTTTAACACAGTTTTCTTTATTGTTGACTATGTGTGAACACAGCTTTCTTTATTGTTGACTTTGTGTGAACACAGCTTTCTTTATTGTTGACTTTGTGTGAACACAGTTTTCTTTATTATTGACTTTGTTTAACACAGTTTTCTTTATTGTTGACTTTGTTTAACACAGTTTTCTTTATTGTTGACTTTGTTTAACACAGTTTTCTTTATTGTTGACTTTGTTTAACGCAGTTTTCTTTATTGTTGACTTTGTTTAACACAGTTTTCTTTATTGTTGACTTTGTTTAACACAGTTTTCTTTATTGTTCACTTTGTTTAACACAACTTTATTTCATTTTGTGGTGTGGATCGATCTGAGACGGTGATTGTGCAACAGAGTTGTCCATGTGTGTTAAATATGTAGAATTTTGAATGGAAGATTTACATGAAATCAGTTTCAGTGAAGTACACGTTTATAAGCACGTGCTTACAAGTAAATATTCATGGACAATGCAAATCAGGACACGCAATAGACAAAACTTACTATTTCTATAAAGTAATATTAAAATAAGTGAAATCAACTGTGTTCAAAAGTATTACAAGAAGCAATTAAAGTATGGACAATATTCATCAAATGTTCGACTAAGTCTGAAGTACTTGTGTTGTCATTATTTGATATTTATGAGACAAAATGACAGCGAAAATATAGTGCAAGTATAATAACAGTATAATGGTTCGAAATTAAAGACAGCAAGGACAGATAGCCTTTCTATAGGTTTGTCCAATATGTTCGATAAAAGTTTGCTTCCCAAACTTAACGTTTCTTAGCTCACTTCATAAGTCTCCGCGAAATAAACTAATCTTTAGTATTTTTAATTTAGTTTCTTAATATCTAAAGATAGATTTAGTTTAATAGTTAGAGACGGTAGAGTTAGATTTAGTTTAATAGTTAGAGACGGTAGAGTTAGATTTAGTTTAATAGTTAGAGACGGTAGAGTTAAGGTTTCGTGATTCGCGTTCTTTTAATACCCCCAAATCACTCGCCACACCATGAGGCTGTGGATGCGTTATGAGAGTGATAGTCAAATCCACCTCTTCGGTCTAACAAGAGTACCCCATTAATTCGTAGTGAGTGGTATTGAATAGCTATTTTCCCTCTAGTCTATCACTTTAGAACTCAGGGGTAACTAGTGTCTATATCTCTACAATAGCTCTGTGTGAAATTCAAAAAACGTATGTACAATCCCCAACAGAATTTTTTTAACTATTTTGCGACGACTAAAAAAAAAATTCGTATTAGTGTTAAAGTTGTTCTAACAACAGTTTCCATTCATGGTTTAATTAACTACTGATACAACCTTTCGGTTGTAATTTCAAAAACATATTGGTATTTTCTCGCGTTGGTTCGGATTTTTCAACCTCTGATACGCGAAATAAACTGCTACGTCAGAAGTCCCTAAGGGTCGTGTATAAAGTATAGTCGTCCCTAAATTTGAGGCCCAACATGACTAGGTGGTTAAGGAATTCGACCCGTAATCCGAGGGTCGCGGGTTCGAATCCACGTCACGCCAAACATGCTCGCCCTTTCAGTCGTGGGGGCGTTATAATGTTACGGCCAATCGCCATATCCATTAGTAAAAGAGTAGCCCAAGAGTTGGCGGTGGGTGGTGATGACTAGCTGCCTTCCTTTTAGTCTTACGCTGCTAAATTAGGGACGGCTAGCGCAGATAGCCCTCGAGCAGCTTTCCGCGAAATTCAACCCAAACCGAAAGCCTAAATTTGAACCATTTATTAGAGCGAAGGCAGCCTGTCAGTTTCTCGTGCTACCGTCAGAACTTTGTATAGCATTGAATGGAAAAAAACGGTATTGACTGTTATTATTATAACGCACCTACAGTCGAAAATAAAGAACGTGTTCACAAGCTTTGCCTACTCTCAGTAATGGGCTTCTTTACTCATTAGATTACACATGACATCCCCCTTGTAGCAGAAAAACCTTCCAACAAATTCTCCCTGAATTTTTTCTTTATAATTTCATAACTTGGTACTTTCGGGAAAAAAAACAACATTTAAAAACATTACAACATTTCAACATCTGAGTTTCACAGATATTTTTAATCACTTCAGGATAAAGTAGGAAGATAAAATTAAGCTCTTCCATTGACTCTGAAGCCATTAACCATTGTCAAAGTTATATAAAGAGTTTTTCAGCAGAACAAAAATCGATATCTTCAGATTACAATTGCAACATACGAGCGTGAGAAATTTCAGTACTTGGGCGGGGTTAACTTTTGCTATACCAGTCACTTAATGATACAAATCGCGTGACATGAACAGAGTTCAAGGCGGAATGAACTGGTTATTTTGAGACACAATTAAATAAATAAATGATATTTCATTGTTTATCAACAGCTAATTCACTCCTTAAACACAAATATTCCGTGCTTCTGAAACACCTTGTGATTAAAGTTAATATAAACAAACAATAATAACCAAAGTGTCCAGAAGGTTACACTTTTAAACATGCGAGTGTTAATACACGTGTATCACATGGATGGTCTGCGCATTTGGAATTATCCGGTGGTTAAGGCATTCGACTCGTAATCCGAGGATCGCGGGTTCGAATTCCCCTCGCACCAAACATGCTCGCCCTTTCAGCCGTGGGGACGTTTTAATGTAACGGTCAATCCCACTATTCGTTGGTAAAAGAGTAGCCCAAGAGTTGGCGGTGTTTAATAAAAAGAAAAACGTGATCTTTCATCGGTGCCACATTGGCAGTACAGTTTGTTTGTTTTAAATTTCGCGCAAAGATATTGGATTGAGGAATAATTCGTGAGCGTTTTTTCAAGTTAAAAAAATATGTTCATAAATGAAACGCTTTAGCAAAATATTTCATGTCATTTGGTAGATAATTTTTTGCTCTAATAGATGGTGTGTTTGATTTTCATATGTCTTTAATTTTGCTTTCATTTTCAGCTCATTAAATGGAATGTCAAGTGGACAAAATCGAGCATTTTCGACACCATTTTCGGATTTAATTTCTTGCAATTTCGTTTAAAACAATGCATACTATATACCTAGGTATTACATGAAATAAAGTATCATAATAAATGTTTTGGGTGTAATGTGTTCATGCATTGAAGTATTGTATAGTCTTGCATGTAATGCTTGAATGAAATTACTTAAAAACGCTCACGAATTATTCCTCAACCTAATACTTAAGGACTATCTGCGCTAGCTGTTCCTAATTTAGTAGTGTAAGACTAGAGGGAAGGCAACTAGTCATCAACACCCACTGCCAACTCTTGGGCTGCACTTTTACCAACGAATACTGGGATTGACCTTCACATTATAACGCCCCCTCGGCTGAAAAGGGCAAGCATGTTTGTTGCGATGAGGATTCGAACCCGCGACCCTCAGATTACGAGTGGAACGCCTTAACCCACCTAGCCCTACCGGGCCGGAACAATTGGCAATAATATCAGTCTGGGACTGTTGTTGAAAGTGTAACAAATTAATCTGAAAAGCAGTGAAATGACAAGAGACTAAAGTAATATTATAAAACTATACATTTAAAATCAGTTTAATTGTTTTTATAATTTCAGAACGATAACTGTGGTTCGTAATAGGGATCGCCCAGGAATTTCACAAAAATTATAATATAACATATGGGAAAAACTATCTTAAAACAACAGCTTTGTTCTTGTAAAAAAACACCGAATACCTTCTATTGTAATGGATATGGCTGCTAAAAATATTTATAATATCAACAAAAATTGATTTTCAGGTCACTAGACAAAATTCATCTATTTTTTTCATCATATTATTGTTTCATAAGCATACAAAAAAACCCCTCTGAATATTTTATTCAAACCTGAGGAAAACGATTAAAAAAGCACTGCACAGGTCACAGAACTTTTTTATGTTGATTCTTGGAAGAGAAGGGGAGATTTTATTAATCTTTTTCGTCACTACTGTCCAAGTTTACATTTCCAAGCCATTCAAGCACTGAAGCCTACAGCAAAAATGGCTGGATATACTTCGCCAAAATCTATGCACAGCTACTAAACAAACTCTTGCAAAGGTTGTAGGGCTATTTTGAGTTGATTATTCTTCGTAACTAACGGAAGATCTTTGAAGCCATTAAAGCATCGTTTACTAGTTGAATATGGTACTTTTTATACCAGTCGAAAACGATTCGTTTTATTAGAATAAATACTATATATGTTTACAACAGTGTCTACAACCTCATTATTACTATCGATTATAGTTTTAAAAGCCGTTACATATTTCCATGTTAAGTTTTTGTAATTATTTATTGCTTTCAAATAGCGATGCCAGTATTAGGCAGAGCACAGATATCCCTTTGTGTAGCTTTGGGCTTAATTCCAAAACAATCGATCAGTTCAAGACGTGGTTCAAGTTCTTTTAGTAAAGATTCAAAATGAATTTATAGAAACATCAGAGACGTAAAAATTTATCTACTGTTAGCTCATAGTTTAAAGAATAAGTGAGGACATTTATAAGCCCACCAGTAGCACTACGGTGTGTTCGCGGACTTAAAACGCTACAAACTAGATATTCATACTCGTGGTGGGCAAACACAGGTAGCCCATAATGTAGGTTTGTGCTTAATTTTAAACAATGTTTGTTTGTTTTCGAATCTTGTGCAAAGCTACACGAGGGCTTTCTGCGCTGGTCGTCCCTAATTTAGCAGCGCAAGGCTATAGGGAAGACAGCTTCTCATTACCACCCACCGCCAACTCTTAGGCTACTCTTTTACCAACGAACAGTGGGATTGACTGTAACATTATAACGCTCCCACGGCTGAAAAAGCTAGCATGTTTGGTGCGATAGAGATACGAACCCGCGACTCTTAGATTACGAGTCAAGCGCCTTAACCCACCTGGCCATGTCTGGATTAATTATAAACAAAGACAATTAATACGTTTTCACAGTGTATCTGTTTAACTTTTCAGTTCTCCTAGTAAACTCAGACCAACGTTTTGAAACAAGTTAAAACATTACGAACTATATCTAATGATATATTTTTAATTTTTTTGTCTATATTAAAAAATAGTTAGTTCATGTCTCAAAACCTCGCCCTCTCTCTCCCTTTAGACTAGGGCTAGCCATATAAATCTAAGCCACTCCCAACTCTAGTCACAAGTCACAATTTTGTTTATATTTGAAATTACAGAACAAGTTACCAGAGATATTTAAGAATGATAAAAACCGAATTAGTTCAAAAGTGAAATGACAGCTATTATACCTATTTTGCTATTACGTGTGCACGTGAAAAATACCACTATAGTAACCTAATATCAAGAAATAATAGTTATAAAGCTAAAACCAATGAAGAACATGTTGTTATTTTTACCAGAGTTACAGATTAAAAAAGAAAGTGTCGATATTTGCAAATTTACTGAAATCAATATACGTATTATCATTGACAACTATACAGCACTGTGCAGAAATGTATGAAGGAAGACTACACACACATATATACATAAATATACAGCACTGTGCAGAAATGTATGAAGGAACACTACACACATATATATACATAAATATACAGCACTGTGCAGAAATGTATGAAGGAAGACTACACACATATATATACATAAATATACAGCACTGTGCAGAAATGTATGAAGGGAGACTACACACACATATATACATAAATATACAGCACTGTGCAGAAATGTATGAAGGGAGACTACACACATATATACATAAATATACAGCACTGTGCAGAAATGTATGAAGGAAGACTACACACACATATATACATAAATATACAGCACTGTGCAGAAATGTATGAAGGGAGACTACACACATATATACATAAATATACAGCACTGTGCAGAAATGTATGAAGGAAGACTACACACACATATATACATAAATATACAGCACTGTGCAGAAATGTATGAAGGAAGACTACACACACATATATACATAAATATACAGCACTGTGCAGAAATGTATGAAGGAGACTACACACACATATATACATAAATATATACAGCACTGTGCAGAAATGTATGAAGGAGACTACACACACATATATACATAAATATACAGCACTGTGCAGAAATGTATGAAGGAGACTACACACATATATACATAAATATACAACACTGTGCAGAAATGTATGAAGGGACTACACACATATATACATAAATATACAGCACTGTGCAGAAATGTATGAAGGAGAGACTACACACATATATATACATAAATATACAGCACTGTGCAGAAATGTATGAAGGGACTACACACATATATATACATAAATATACAGCACTGTGCAGAAATGTATGAAGGAGACTACACACATATATACATAAATATACAGCACTGTGCAGAAATGTATGAAGGAAGACTACACACATATATACATAAATATACAGCACTGTGCAGAAATGTATGAAGGAGACTACACACATATATACATAAATATACAGCACTGTGCAGAAATGTATGAAGGAGACTACACACACATATATACATAAATATACAGCACTGTGCAGAAATGTATGAAGGAGAGACTACACACACATATATACATAAATATACAGCACTGTGCAGAAATGTATGAAGGAAGACTACACACACATATATACATAAATATACAGCACTGTGCAGAAATGTATGAAGGAAGACTACACACACATATATACATAAATATACAGCACTGTGCAGAAATGTATGAAGGAAGACTACACACATATATACATCAATATACAGCACTGTGCAGAAATGTATGAAGGGAGACCACACACACATATATACATAAATATACAGCACTGTGCAGAAATGTATGAAGGGAGACTACACACATATATACATAAATATACAGCACTGTGCAGAAATGTATGAAGGAAGACTACACACACATATATACATAAATATACAGCACTGTGCAGAAATGTATGAAGGGAGACTACACACATATATACATAAATATACAGCACTGTGCAGAAATGTATGAAGGGAGACTACACACACATATATACATAAATATACAGCACTGTGCAGAAATGTATGAAGGGAGACTACACACATATATACATAAATATACAGCACTGTGCAGAAATGTATGAAGGGAGACTACACACATATATATACATAAATATACAGCACTGTGCAGAAATGTATGAAGGAAAACTACACACATATATATATACATAAATATACAGCACTGTGCAGAAATGTATGAAGGGAGACTACACACACATATATACATAAATATACAGCACTGTGCAGAAATGTATGAAGGGAGACCACACACACATATATACATAAATATACAGCACTGTGCAGAAATGTATGAAGGGAGACTACACACACATATATATACATAAATATACAGCACTGTGCAGAAATGTATGAAGGAAAACTACACACATATATATATACATAAATATACAGCACTGTGCAGAAATGTATGAAGGGAGACTACACACACATATATATACATAAATATACAGCACTGTGCAGAAATGTATGAAGGAAAACTACACACATATATACATAAATATACAGCACTGTGCAGAAATGTATGAAGGGAGACTACACACACATATATACATAAATATACAGCACTGTGCAGAAATGTATGAAGGGAGACTACACACATATATATACATAGATATACAGCACTGTGCAGAAATGTATGAAGGGAGACTACACACACATATATACATAAATATACAGCACTGTGCAGAAATGTATGAAGGAAGACTACACACACATATATACATAAATATACAGCACTGTGCAGAAATGTATGAAGGGAGACTACACACATATATACATAAATATACAGCACTGTGCAGAAATGTATGAAGGGAGACTACACACACTTATATACATAAATATACAGCACTGTGCAGAAATGTATGAAGGAGACTACACACATATATACATAAATATACAGCACTGTGCAGAAATGTAAGAAGGAGACTACACACACATATATACATAAATATACAGCACTGTGCAGAAATGTATGAAGGAGACTACACACATATATATACATAAATATACAGCACTGGGCAGAAATGTATGAAGGAGGACTACACACATATATATACATAAATATACAGCACTGTGCAGAAATGTATGAAGGAAGACTACACACACATATACATAAATATACAGCACTGTGCAGAAATGTATGAAGGAGAGACTACCTTTACATATATACATAAATATACAACACTGTGCAGAAATGTATGAAGGGAGACTACACACATATATACATAAATATACAACACTGTGCAGAAATGTATGAAGGGACTACTACACATATATACATAAATATACAGCACTGTGCAGAAATGTATGAAGGGACCACACACACATATATACATAAATATATACAGCACTGTGCAGAAATGTATGAAGGACTACACACACATATATATACATAAATATACAGCACTGTGCAGAAATGTATGAAGGAAAACTACACACATATATATACATAAAATATACAAGCACTGTGCAGAAATGTATGAAGGAGACTACACACATATATACATAAAATATACAGCACTGTGCAGAAATGTATGAAGGAGACCACACACACATATATACATAAATATACAGCACTGTGCAGAAATGTATGAAGGGGACTACACACACATATATATACATAAATATACAGCACTGTGCAGAAATGTATGAAGGAAAACTACACACATATATATATACATAAATACAGCAACACTGTGCAGAAATGTATGAAGGAGACTACACACACATATATATACATAAATATACAGCACTGTGCAGAAATGTATGAAGGAAAACTACACACATATATACATAAATATACAGCACTGTGCAGAAATGTATGAAGGGAGACTACACACACATATATACATAAATATACAGCACTGTGCAGAAATGTATGAAGGGAGACTACACACATATATATACATAGATATACAGCACTGTGCAGAAATGTATGAAGGGAGACTACACACACATATATACATAAATATACAGCACTGTGCAGAAATGTATGAAGGAAGACTACACACATATATACATAAATATACAACACTGTGCAGAAAATGTATGAAGGGAGACTACACACATATATACATAAATATACAGCACTGTGCAGAAATGTATGAAGGGAGACTACACACACTTATATACATAAATATACAGCACTGTGCAGAAATGTATGAAGGAAGACTACACACATATATACATAAATATACAGCACTGTGCAGAAATGTAAGAAGGGAGACTACACACACATATATACATAAATATACAGCACTGTGCAGAAATGTATGAAGGGAGACTACACACATATATATACATAAATATACAGCACTAGACGGGAAATGTATGAAGGAAGACTACACACATATATATACATAAATATACAGCACTGTGCAGAAATGTATGAAGGAAGACTACACACACATATACATAAATATACAGCACTGTGCAGAAATGTATGAAGGAAGACTACGCGCACATATATACATAAATATACAGCACTGTGCAGAAATGTATGAAGGGAGACTACACACACTTATATACATGTTCCAAAATTAGTCTCAAATTAGTAATATAGAAGTTCCAAAATGGCTCTCAAATTAGTAATATAGAAAGTTCCAAAACCGGTCGCAAATTAGTAATATATAAATTTCCGAAATGGGTCTCAAATTAGTCATATATAGAGTTCCAAAATGGGTCTCAAATTAGTAACATAGAAAGTTCCGTGAGATATTTAGCAGACATGGCGTGACTAGCGAATAATTGCAAAATTATGTTTCGTATATTTTATTGATAGTAATAACATTAAAGCGCTGCTCAAATTCCATCGATGTATCCTGATATCATGCGGTCTATAAAAGTCTTAACATGTTGTTTTTGTTTATTTGAGTAGGGGGAAGACTTAATACACTGCTTCTCCCTCTGTTTCACTATATACGCTTCAGTTCAATGTTATTCTCTAAATAGAACACCACGTTTTAAATACGTAATAATGTTTATCGACAGTAATATTTCGCTTGCTTGTTGTTTAGCTCAAAGCTACACAGTGGGCTATTTATGCTATGCCTATTACGAGGATCAAAACCAGCTTTTTACCATCGTAACACAATCAATTAAAAGTCCAGTAACAATATATTTACATACATATGTGTGTGTGTGTCTGTTTCTTATTTCTTCAGTTGTAAATGCTTGTTTCCTGCTGTAAATATGTTTATTTAAGCACTTGTTTTTTTGCCTTTGTATTCAGGTACAATATTTATATGTAATTACTGTTTTGTTAGGTTATTTAGGTCGGCATTTAACTGCCTACTTTAATGTTATTATGGTTGTTATTGTGCACAGCGTAACGTTATAGAACAACGTGGAGCCTATAGATTCATCTCTGTTGTTCAACACTCTAAACTAAATTAACTTTAAAAAACAACAACTTTAGAACCAGCCGTTGTTCAACACATTCTTATGAAGCTTTCTCTTAAACTTATTTAAATTTATTGTCACTACAACATGCAATCTACCCAAAGACCTGTTTGAAAAATAAAACTGTTTTAGCTGAAGATGACTCCTATCTTGCTACCATCTGTATTCGTGTCTCCTAGTCCTACTATTCTCACTGTTAACTATGAAAAAAAAGACGATTAATTACCACTCTCAACTTCCTTTACAAACTTAAACATCTCAATTAGATCTTCCCTCTAACTGTTCATTTTTCAAAGAAAACAGTTTGAGAGATTTTAGCCGCTCCTCCTATGACAACCCTTCCATACCAAGCACCATTCTAATAACTATTCTTTAAATCCTTTTCCAACCACTGCTTGGATACCTTCAGACTGGCCATTCATTACACCAAGATCCATTTCTTCCTAGCTAATCCTAACTATATTTATAATTCAAATTATGATAATCCACAAGCAACAACTCACCTTTATCACAATTAAAATTTATATGCCATTTATTTGCTCAACTCACTAGATGATTTAAATCCGTTTGTAAAGCAGCAGAACACAAATCAGGTTTTCATAACTCACAGAACACAAATCAGGTTCTTCAAAACTCACAGATCACAAATCAGGTTCTTCATAACTCACAGAACACAAATCACGTTCTTCATAACTCACAGAACAAAAATCATGTTCTTCATAACTCACAGAACACAAATCATGTTCTTCATAACTCACAGAACAAAAATCATGTTCTTCATAACTCACAGAACACAAATCAGGCTCTTTATAACTCACAGAACACAAATCAGGTTCTTCATAACTCACAGAACACAAATCATGTTCTTCATAACTCACAGAACACAGATCAGGTTCTTCATAACTCACAGAACACAAATCAGGTTCTTCATAACTCACAGAACACAGATCAGGTTATTCATAACTCACAGAACACAGATCAGGTTCTTCATAACTCACAGAACACAAATCAGGTTCTTCATAACTCACAGAACACAAATCAGGTTCTTCATAACTCACAGATCACAAATCAGGTTCTTCATAACTCACAGAACACAAATCACGTTCTTCATAACTCACAGAACACAAATCAGGCTCTTTATAACTCACAGAACACAAATCAGGCTCTTCATAACTCACAGAACACAAATCAGGCTCTTTATAACTCACAGAACACAAATCAGGCTCTTTATAACTCACAGAACAAAAATCATGTTCTTCATAACTCACAGAACACAAATCAGGCTCTTTATAACTCACAGAACACAAATCATGTTCTTCATAACTCACAGAACACAGATCAGGTTCTTCATAACTCACAGAACACAAATCAGGTTCTTCATAACTCACAGAACACAGATCAGGTTATTCATAACTCACAGAACACAGATCAGGTTCTTCATAACTCACAGAACACAAATCAGGCTCTTTATAACTCACAGAACACAAATCAGGTTCTTCATAACTCACAGAACACAAATCATGTTCTTCATAACTCACAGAACACAGATCAGGTTCTTCATAACTCACAGAACACAAATCAGGTTCTTCATAACTCACAGAACACAGATCAGGTTATTCATAACTCACAGAACACAGATCAGGTTCTTCATAACTCACAGAACACAAATCACGTTCTTCATAACTCACAGAATACAAATTAGGCTCTTTATAACTCACAGAACACAAATCAGGTTCTTCATAACTCACAGAACACAAATCAGGTTCTTCATAACTCACAGAACACAGATCAGGTTCTTCATAACTCACAGAACACAGATCAGGTTCTTCATAACTCACAGAACACAAATCAGGTTCTTCATAACTCACAGAACACAAATCAGGTTCTTCATAACTCACAGAACACAGATCAGGTTATTCATAACTCACTATAACGATCATCAATGAACGTGTGTTCAAACCAGTTAAATTATTTTCTTCCTTTCATATCGCATTTGGTGAGATAATAGAAACCATTACTATATTTCAAAACAACAATCACATGGAATCACATGGTCATGCATGACTCGAGTCACGATAAACTGTTGAACGTGCCATGCATTTTTAGCTGATCATGCAGCCAATCCCGTTGTTGGGGTGGGAGTACAGAGGGCAGACGACCTAGACTGATCACCCTCCGTCTGGTTAGGCCCTACATGACCAGGTGGTTAGAGGTCGCTCGACTCATAATCTGAAAATCGTGGGTTCGAACCCTCGTCACACCAAACATGTTCGCCCTTTCACCTGTGGGGGCGTTATAATGTGACGGTCAGTTTCACTATTCGTTGGTAAAAGAGTAGCCCAAGAGTTGGCGGTGGGAGGTGATGACTAGCTGCCTTCCCTCTAGTCTTACACTGTTAAATTAGAGACGGCTAGCGCAGATAGCCCTCGTGTATCTTTGCGCGAAATTCAAAACAAAACAAACCCTCTGGTTCTAAAGTTAAAATGATGGAATTTCCTGCAACTTCAATAAGATGTGAAGAATCGAACGATAAATAGGACTTCAACTTTTTTATTACTTTCACTGAATCTTTAATCTTGTCAAATCACACGTGTAATATTATGTTAACTCATTAACTTATGTGCTCACATGTTTCTACTAAATCAACTCTCACCACCATGTAAACACCAACAAAACATAACATATCCCATACATTTTAATTACCAATTATCCAGCGCAGACTAAAATACTGTATAAATATTTTAGGAATACCTTAAACACACCTCGTCTACTAACTCAAGAGAAAAATAATTAGAATGTTTCTTTTCTTTAATCTCAATATTATAAACGTAATAATGTTTTCAACCACGAGAACGCCCATAGCTGTTCATTACTAATCTAATAATTTTCAAACGTTTTTGCTACCGGACTGCCCGAATTTTGTAATCTGAGTGCCGCAAGTTCGAATACCCATAACTCTAAACATTCTCGCCCTTTCAGACGTGGAGGCGTTATAATGTTACAGTCACTCCCACTATTCGTTGGTAAATGAGTAGCCCAAGAGTTGGCGGTAGGTGGTGATGTTTAGCTACCTTCCCTCTAGTCCTACACTGCAAAATTAGGGACAGTTAGCGCAGATAGCCCTCGTGTAGCTTTGCGCGAAATTCAAAACAAGCCAAACCAGCTGAATTAGTTTTGTGTGTGGGTATACCTCAGTGGACTACAGTTGGATCCGTACTCTGTACAAACCACCTGAATTAGTTTTGTGTTGTGGTATATCAGTGGACTACAGTTAGATCTGTACTCTATACAAACCACCTGAATTAGTTTTGTGTGTGTGTATCTCAGTGGACTACAGTTGGATCTGTACTGTATACAAACCACCTGAATTAGTTTTGTGTTTGGGTGTATCTCAGTGGACTAAAGTTGGATCTGTACTCTATACAAACCACCTGAATTAGTTTTGTGTGTGGGTGTATCTCAATGGACTATAGTTGGATCTGTACTCTATACAAACCACCTGAATTAGTTTTGTGTGTAGGTATATCAGTGGACTACAGTTGGATCTGTACTCTATACAAACCACCTGAATTAGTTTTGTGTGTAGGTATATCAGTGGACTACAGTTGGATCTGTACTCTATACAAACCACCTGAATTAGTTTTGTGTGTGGGTATATCAGTTGACTACAGTTGGATCTGTACTCTATACAAACCACCTTAATTAGTTTTGTGTGTGTGTATCTAAGTGGACTACAGTTGGATCTGTACTCTGTACAAACCACCTGAATTAGTTTTGTGTGTTTGTGTACTTCAGTGGACTACAGTTGGATCTGTACTCTATACAAACCACCTGAATTAGTTTTGTGTGTAGGTATATCAGTAAACTACAGTTGGATCTGTACTCTATACAAACCACCTGAATTGGTTTTGTGTGTGGGTATATCAGTTGACTACAGTTGGATCTGTACTCTATACAAACCACCTGAATTAGTTTTGTGTGTGGGTATATCAGTGGACTACAGTTGGATCTGTACTCTATACAAACCACCTGAATTAGTTTTGTGTCTGTGTGTATCTCAGTGGACTACAGTTGGATCTGTACTCTATACAAACCACCTGAATTAGTTTTGTGTGTAGGTATATCAGTGGACTACAGTTGGATCTGTACTCTATACAAACCACCTGAATTGGTTTTGTGTGTGGGTATATCAGTTGACTACAGTTGGATCTGTACTCTATACAAACCACCTGAATTAGTTTTGTGTGTGGGTATATCAGTGGACTACAGTTGGATCTGTACTCTATACAAACCACCTGAATTAGTTTTGTGTCTGTGTGTATCTCAGTGGACCACAGTTGGATCTGTACTCTATACAAACCACCTGAATTAGTTTTGTGTGTGGGTATATCAGTGGACTACAGTTGGATCTGTACTCTATACAAACCACCTGAATTAGTTTTGTGTTTGTGTATCTTAGTGGACTACAGTTGTATCTGTACTCTATGCTGCGTCTTCCATTCCACAATCAGGTAAAATTATCATAATGTATCGAAATACTAAGCCTAATTTTGACATTTGATATTTCACGTACTTCATCTTTCTTTCTTTTTTTTATATTATAACTCCAGAAAGGCGAGATCTTTCAAAATTTAAAATATTAAAATTCTAATCGTTTGATTTGCTCAAGTGTTTTACAAAATGTTATTATCGACTTATTTTAAAAATAAATTATACCTAAATACCAACTTGTAACATTACACAAAATTACACTAGAGTCAAATTGTTATTAATAACCTCATAATCCACTAAATGCTAACCCTAAAAACAAACTAAAACATTTTCTCCGAACCACCAAATAAGTAAACTTCTAACTCTGTTCATTAGCTTGTTTGTTTGTTTGTTTTGAATTTCGCGCAAAGCTACACGAGGGCTATCTGCGCAAGCCGTCCATAATTTAGCAGTGTAAGACTAGAGGGAAGACAACTGGTCATCACCACCCACCGCCAACTCTTGGGCTACTGTTTTAACCAACAAATAGTGGGATTAATCATCACATTATAACGCCCCCACGGCTGAAAGGGCGAACATGTTTGACGTGACGGGAATTTGAACCCTCGACCCTCAGATTACGAGTCGAGTGCATTAACCACCTGGCTATGCCGATGCCTTACTTATAATGAAAATGTACCATTTTCTTGTCATTTTTAATGGCGATTGCAAAAATTCATAATGAATTGTGTGACAAAGAATAAAATATGAACTAAACCTTATTTCCAAACGGATGATAATTTATATAATGTTTGTTTTTCATTTAAAATAACAAATTTGTTATCATACACAGTGTAAGAAATCCATGTAACATACACAGTTAAATGTACAACTCCTAAATCTGGAGAAGAGTTTCGAGTGTAAGAACCAACATCATGTTTTTACAAAAGGACTAGCGTATCTTTAAGTATTGTTGCGAACTGAAATTTCGAAAACCTCGCTTAAAATTTATAAATCGATGCCCCAAGAGATGGTTATATAATGCTGGTTTGCTACAGTAGGTACACTATAAACTTCGGAAACTATAATTCGATTAATGCTTATTGATCGGAAACTACAGATGTAAGATAAACTACTATGTAACAAACTTTTTGCTATTTCTTGTTCCTGGACAGAAAGTGTTATTTACCAATTGATTATGCCTAAAGTAAATGGAAAATACCTATTTTTTTTTCTCTTCAAACTTTGCTTTTGTGACCTGGGAGCGTATAACGAAAACATGATGGGAGACTATATTTAGGGTCTGATACGTGAAAGTGATTTACATTACAGTCGCAAATTTTGAAAAACTACTCACTTCTAAATATTTTCATTCATTTTTTGTATAACTTTATAAATACATGTAATCTTGATTCATATGTTGTTTTATTCAGACCTTATGTAAATTAAAATCTGTAAAATTGCCCGTTTTTACACAGAATATAGGTTAATTTCTGAATTTCATTATCCAGGTCACAAAAGCAAAGTTTGAAGGGAATAATGGCCATTTTCTGTACTTTTACAACATGAGCAATTAAGAAATAACACATACTAACCAGGAACAAAATTTGTGTTACATAGTGTTATTGACCAGGAACGGTTATAGATTTAAAACATTACAAACCCTTTAACTGTACCGGATTATCATTGGACGTCAGTATTTCTACAAAAGCATTGCGTAACTTAGCGGTAAAATTCAGCTCGTAAATGGTGTGAGACGAGCGAAAAATACAATGTTAGCTGGCTAGTTCCCTGTTGAGTGAGGCCTGGCATGGCCAAGCGCGTAAGGCGTGCGACTCGTAATCCGAGGGTCGCGGGTTCGTGCCCGCGTCGCGCTAAACATGCTCGCCCTTCCAGCCGTGGGGGTGTATAATGTTACGATCAATCCCACTATTCGTTGGTAAAGAGTAGCCCAAGAGTTGGCGGTGGATGGTAATGACTAGCTGCCTTTCCTCTAGTCTTACACTGCAAAATTAGGGACGGCTAGCACAGATAGCCCTCGAGTAGCTTTGTGCGAAATTCCAAAACAACAACCCTGTTAAATGAATTGTATCTGCGTTTACCTGCAATTAATTCGCTCATCGTAAACCCTCGATAAGATATTAAGGAAGTTCCAGACAGGAAAGAAGACTTAATATTGTTTGTAACCCTTTATATGCAAATCCTTATTTGCATCAAATGTTTATAATAAACCGTTGTTATAATATGTATTGAAATATATTTCTCTTGATAAAGAAAACCACGTGTATCAACCTTGCGCTATAAATATGATACATCAGTACATTTAAAACTTTGTAATTAAAGTTAAAATTTAATTAGTTTTGTACTATTTTAAACTGTAATACACAACATAATAAATTGGAAGTACATTCGATATAAATTATAATAAGTGACAATCTAAAAATACGAACTTTCAATCATGAATATTTTTCTAGCGTCGCCATCCCTACTGAGTGACATAGCGGTATGTTTTAGACTGACAATGCTAGAAACCGGGTTTCGATAGCCGTGGTGGGTAGAGCACAGATAGCCCTTTTCGTTTAATTTGTGTTTAATTACTAACAACAAGCTATATTTACAAAATTGTTTGTTGTTGTTTTTTTTTGCAGAAAATGCTGTCACATATGTAGTGCACATTTCAAATTACCACTGTAGGAGCAGATGTAAAGAACCTAAAGTTAACAAGTGATTTCTTAAGATACTTTTAAAATCAAACATTTGGAATTTCATCCAGTAGTAAGCCAAAGTAAAAGTTATTCGATTTTACCACTATAAAGTCAAACTGTAGTTTTTTTAAAAAGCACACACAAAATACAGCTAATATTCGTCACAATAATAATATAATGAAGTTTCACCTTACCACCTTGTTTGTGTTAAATTTGTACGATTTTATGAAAATACCGTTTGGAGAAGAATCAGAAAAACGATTACTTTGTGAGATGATCTAGATACAAAACCACGTTCTTCGACATCCATCTTTCTTCTGCGTCTCTTTTTCAAAGGAAGAAACATAGCCGTGGTCAAACATCTGATTAAATTTCTGCATGTTTAAACGTTTCCTTGGTGAGAGCTTCATGTGACGTTTTATCTTATTACCTTGCCGGTATTGGGCACTCAGACGTTAATATATCAGACAGTACACACACAAGAAAACCCTTGTTTACTTTGAACACTAACTCCCTTCTTGACTGCCATCTAGTGACAAAATGTTTAAGTAAATTAAACATTATCATTTTTTTAAATTATCAGATATTGTAATGATTTTAATTACTATCAATATAACTAACTAAGACTCTTTGGTGGCGTAACGGAAAATACAAGGGTTAATAACGCAAAGATTTAGTGTTACATCCCTGCCTTTGGCACAGCGCAAACAGCTCTTTGTGCAGTTTTGCTCTTATAACAATTAAATGAATAACCAACTGATAATTAAAACAGCGAGAAAAAAGTGTTAAAAGTGAAGAAGTAATACAACAACCATGTCTTAATTTTCATAATACAACAGTTTGGTCTACATATAAAACACGAATCATTTTTCTGTTGTTATAATTTTTAGATTTTACGTATATGCAGTATGTCAAAAACATCTCCTGATGGGACAGTGTTAAATCTACGGATTTTAAATCAGCGGTCGGACTCCTCTCGTCAGACACAAGAGATAACCCGATATGACTTTGTTATAAAAAACAAACACACACTCGCAGACCTATAGGCTTTTGTTTTCAGTTTCAGTTGTTAGAAAAACTTTAATTTTTATATAAATAAATGTAACCCTTACAAAGTATTATACACACGTGCGTTTATACAAACACAATATTTGTGTAGATATTATTAATTAAATCTAACTATAACTAAGAAAGACTTGAGAATAATTAAAGGCACGTCATTAATAAACTGTATAATTTCATCAGGGCCCGGCATGGGCACGTGATCAAGTCGATCGACTCGTAACCTGAGTGTTGTGGGTTCGAATCCCATCACACCAAACATGCCCGCCCTTTCAGTCGTTGGAGCGTTACAATGTTCGGTCAATACCACTATTCGTCGGTAAAATAGAAGCTCAAGGGTTGCGGTGGGTGGTGATGACTAGCTGCCTTTCCTCTAGTCTTACACTGCTAAATTAGGGACGGCTATCACAGATATCTCTCGGGTAACTTTGCGAGATATTCAAAACAAACAAATAGCATAGATGTAAACAGAAACTGAGCCACACCCCGAAGAAAAGTCCAACGTTATTCTTGGTATCCATTTTAAATACATGGTGTAGTGAAAATTTGGTCAACAGATACCAATATGTTGTGCGAGTGTTATTTACATTTTATTAAATTTATATCATATTAAAATAATGACAAGTAAAAATAGAAATTAATTTAATGAACCTAATCGACTGCAGCGCAAGTTGTAGAAATGTAATAAATAGTTTGAAGAGTGATGTTGTTTTACGCAGTTCTTCTCCATTAGGATCAACCACTATGTAGACATCTTCTTTCCACTGGTGTATGTATTCAATTTCGTGTTCCTAACGTGAAATTACATTACATTAAACTAAAACCCTCAGTGCTGGTGAGCATGAATAAATGATCCAAATACAGGTTACATTTCAGCAATTGGGACACTAAATATTCTATTATGAATAATGAGAAGGATATTTGCAACTTTAATTGTTCATGATGTGAAGAAACCCACTTGGATTATTTGCGACAACTTATGGGTTTGAAAACGTTTTACTTTTTTGGAATTTCGCATAAAGCTACTCGAGAGCTATCTGTGCTAGCTCAGTCACTAATTTAGCAGTGTAAGACTAGTTTTCTCAGGACGGTTCAAGGCCACGCACTGAGTGGTGGACTGATACACTCACCCTGACCAGAGACCAACTCTTGGGCTACTGTTTTATCTCAACAAATAGTGGGATTAATCATCACAGAGACAAAAGTCCACCTTCACGGCTGAAGAACGGCGAACACGAAGTTTAAGACGTGATATCAAAAGGTCGAGAACCCTACACCCACAAGTCCATCTTACGAAATGCAAACCTTACACGCGTTAGGCCTCGATGCCAGAAATTTGAAAAATATCCACTTGGGCAGTAAATATAAATTTGCGACAACTGATATGAGATCTTCTCTTCGCCCTGAAAACGCATGAACTGATGATAAATGTCTATACCTACAAAATTTAAAGTTAACGAGATTATGAAGTCACCTGGTGGCAAAGGTCCATTGGTGTTTCGCGAGAGGTTAAATATTGACTCTATAAAAAACACGAGGGTAGGGATCTGTAAATCCTAATACCCGGTAATTTAGCTGTGGGAGAAAAACGGGTGTACCCCGAGAAAAACCCACTTTCACTAACCAGATGCCGAAAAATATATCTGGTTAGTGACTGAGCTATAAACAAACAAGATAATTAGACGTGATAATCATAACTAAATTGAGATAAAAGACATTAGTAAATAAAGTTGAGTGTATTAAAGGGTGAAATATGATTTTGCCAAGAGCAGGGGTAACTGATAAATTGGTAAACTGGGCTGTAAGCGAGTTACTGTTTACTGCTTTTTTATACAATTTATTGGCTAGTTGAAGTAAACGTGTTTTAATAGGTGTTATGTTGTATATTTTATCTAGGTAACAATGTGGAGTGTAGCATGGTAAACGGAAGGCAGTCCTGATAACCGTGTATTGTGACACTTGTAATTTTTTGATGACATAGTCGGGCATGTTACAGAGTAGCATGCAACTGTATTCGCTAGAGATCTGATACACATTTGTATATAAACATAAAAGTTTGAGGGGTATATGCTTTGTTTATACAGCTAATCCTTCGTTGACTGATACCTGATGTAATTATGGGCGAACCACGCAAGTTCAGAATTATGACAACCAACTTGAAATTTCACACATTTTGAGAAACGGATCACAGTATCTTGGATTTAATTTGTACCTTCAACATTTTGTTTTTTAAAAGCATCTATAAATCGAGAATTTAGACATAGACATAGACCATGGTAGGTATTTTGGTTAAATTATTCTTTCGTTCTGGTTGAACGAAAAATAACCAGGAGCGGTCAGAAACTATTCTTTCTCTTCACCACACACAAGGCAAGAATAAATTAGTTACCTGATTACGGAGCGAGTGATATGGACAGAAGTGGCATGTTAGTTATTCATCTAACGCGATGATCACGAATGACCTAGAAGTTGATAGTGTGTTGAATTTAATTGAGGGGCGTCAGGAAAAGCTGAGAAGAGATCCTGCCGGCTCGAGAGACGACGAAGAAAGATGAGGAAGGTTCAGCAGAACACCCACAAGCGTCCGAGGAATGATGTTTAAGAATGTTGACTTGGAGAGAGATGCAAACACAGTGCGACGACATGATTAGGTCTCATGAGTTATATGTATTAGCTATCAAACAATTAAAAATTTTGGATATTCAAAAATGTGGATATTAATTTAAAATTTAGATATCAAAGTAACGTACCTCTTTTCAGGGCTGGGATCCATAGATCCTATGAAACGGAACTTTTGCTGTGGGGAAACAGGGAGTACCCGAGAAAACCCACTTTCACGACCAGGGCGCCGAATGTAGGCCCTGATCGTGCCCGGAAGAAGAGGTGTAGTAAAAGAACTTATATAGATTAAGAACAATTGACATACATATGATTACAAAGCAAATGATAATTACAAAACACAAAACGCATAGGTGGTAGCTTGGATGTATTTTGAACTAAAATGGCGACTGTTTCAAAGGGCAACTCGGATTGTACAAGTCTGATGGGTCGAAATGTCGGTCAAGCCAGGGAGAACAATTAGAGAACGGCCTAAGCTTCGACTCAAGAAAGGCAGCCTTCCTGCTTGCTCTCGTGATGCGCATATCGTCAGGATACTGGGATACTTGGTTTGAGAAACTGCGTCTGCTGTTGGGATATTGTCAGTCAAGGTGGAAGACTCGCTAGTTTTTGGTTCTTCATCGATGGTTTGTGTGCCCTGGGATATTTTGTTAACGAAATCTGTTTGGGTATACTTTGCTGATGTTTGGTTTACAGGTAGCGGGGTGGCTGTGGGCATAGGGGATATTCCGCTAGGCTGTGGTATAGGTGTAGGTTGGTTAGGAGTTTTGGGTGTAGTTGGATGGCGTCGGGGGCGTTCGGCACTGAAGTGGAATATATGGTAGTAGCATCCGTTGCGTAGGATGGTATCTGCAAGAAGTTTGTTGGGTGTTACAATCTTCATGAACTTTGTAACTTGACGGGAGGATTTTGAATAAATTCGGTGCACGGCGTATAACACTGACTGGCTTTGGGTTTCAACTGCGCATTTAATTTCACTCGGCTGGATGGAATAATGCACTCATTTAATGAAGACTGTGAATAAACTAGTAGGGCTTTTCGTGGAAAATCTCGAGAATATTGAAGTGAAAACACCGTTATATAATGTGTTGTTTTGACATCTAATAAAGTGGTGTTATTAAACGCAGGCATCAGTAATATAAGCAAGATCTGTCAGTTACAAACAGGTTTCAGCTGTTTCATACATTGAATAAAATTAAAATAATTATTTATTATGCTTATTTATTGTTAGCAAAATTATTTTGGCAGATATATTTGGCAATGAAGTCTCAAACTGCGGTGGTATAAAACATTTGTTCTGCCATCTAGTGAGCATAACTAAACGTATTATGAAATATGGAAATAATATATGTTTTTAAATACAACTTACTACTGAGTAGTAGTAGTTTCCCTTTGTATTATTACCCTACAAACAAACGTGTAATCGAAAAATAAATATTACAGCCATATATTAATTAAGCTGATTTATCCTCTTTAAGCAACAAATTAATTAGTACGTTCCAAAGATATTGTACAGAAATTTAATTATACGCCCATCTCACACGAGGAAAACAAACTTTTGTAGATTTTCTAAAACTACCATTCTTAGACAACGAATACTCATGTTTGTTTTAAATACTGTAACATAACAACTAATAATTTTTAAAACAAATTCATTCAGTTGACATAATTTATTCTAAGTGACATAAACTGCTGGACAAAATCTTAAGACCAATGAACATAATGGAAAAATATGCATTTTGCGTTGTTAGACTCAACCAGTTATTTGAGTAGAGCTTCGAAAAATGAAAATAAGAAAAGGGAAAATAAAAAAAAAACCTTTTTACCATTTAATCGGGAAAATGTGAACACTATGAAATTAGCCTAAATACTAGCAGGTCAAAAGTTTAAGACCATACCAAAAAGAAGACCTAAACAGGGTAGGAAGTGCCCAACCAGAGGTCTCAGTAGTGAGTTGCAACGACCGTCATTGCGAATAACTTCAAACATTCACTTTGGCATAGTCGATATAAGCGTTTGCAGAAGGCTGGCTGGAATGTTATTCCAAGTGGTCAAGATGGCTTCACGAAGATCATGTACTGTTTGGGATTGACGTCCATTTCTATAGACTTCGCTTGCCATCCATCACCAAACATTTTTAATGGGATTCAGTTCGGGCGAACACGCTGCATGGTCCAAAAGAATCACATTATTTGCCATGAAAAGGTCCTTTGTCCTGCAGGCATTGTGGATTGCAGCCTTGTCATTTCCACACAAGCGAGGGCCTTCATTCAATATGGATGCTCTCTCCAACATGTCAATGTAGCCAGCTGCTGTTTGATGCCCTGTATAACCTGAAGCTCTATTGTTCCATGGAAGGAGAAAGCACCCAAGATCATGATGGAACCTCCTTCACTGTGTCGTGTATAAAATGTCTCCGGTGGGATATCCTTATCGTGCCAGTAACGTTGGAAGCCATCTGGATCATCCAGGTTAAATATTTTCTCATCAGAGAATAAAACCTTCATCCACTTTTCTACGTTCCATGTTTGGTGCTTCTCAGCAAAGTTTAAGCGAGCTGTTTCATGGTGTGGAAGGAAGCGTGGCCTTTGAAGATGATTACGGTTTTAAAGCCTTTCTCTCGTCTTATTGTTCTTGAGCTGCATTCTGCGTCTGTAAAGCCTTAATCTGGTTCGACGATCGGCTGGTGTCTTGCCGGACAACTCGTCGAATTCTCCTTCTCAACGCCGGCGAAATTTTCTTGGGCCGACCTCTTGAAATTCTCGTTCCGTATCTCTCAGGGTTTCTTAAAAAATTTGCAATATCAGTTTTACATCGCCCAATCTCACCAGCGATGACACGTGGAAAGAGACCTTGCTTTTGCAGCCACGTTCAAACTTTGTCGACATTTTAGCCTTTGCCGTGTTTTACCCAATGTTTCACAGGAGATGTCAGTGGAAGATGTTGACAACGCTAATGCTTGAACACAAATGACTAAATTTCGTTAAGTGTTTATCAATTAACGCTTCATTTCACTATGGTCTTTAACTTTTGACCAGCTAGTACTTAGACTAATTTCATAGTATTCATATTTTCCCTATTAAATGCTTAAAAGTTTTTTATTTTTATTTTCCCTTTTCTTATTTTCATCTTTCGAAGCTCCACTCAAATAAGTGGTTGAGTCTAACAACGCAAAATGCATTTTTTTTCTTTAAGTTCATTGACCTTAAGATTTTGGTCAGCAGTGTATCTATGTTTAGCATTAGCTACTGTCGAAAATTTTAAATAGCATATTAAAGTGAAATCCACAGTTGTAACAATAACACTTGAAATAAAATTGTGTGTAAGAAACGTAAAGCAGTAATTGTTCTTTTGCGTTTGAAAGTTACTACAATAAGCTTACAAGTTTCGTCTTCATGCCTTTGTATACTGTAGTTAATTAAACACAATAAAGTATCAGTTCTCTTTTGCTTATAAAACACTTTTCAGTATTTCACTCGAGGTACTGTTCAAAGAAAATACGTTCTTGTACGTAATGTAGCATTTTAGTCATGGTTTTCACAAAGAAAGCTTCAAAACCCACTTTAAATATCCAAAGCTTGGGATGGCATAACTGCATCTCACTGGACCATCTAACCAATATAGTGGTTATTGAGGACCTTCTAACCATACTAATATCAGTGGTTGTGAGGACGTTCTACCCATACTAATATCAGTGGTTGTGAGGATCTTCTACCCATACTAATATCAGTGGTTATTGAGGACCTTCTAACCATACTAATATCAGTGGTTATTGACGACGTTCTACCCATACTAATATCAGTGTTATTTGAGGACTTTGTAACCATACTAATATCAGTGGTTGTGAGGACTTTGTAACCATACAAATATCAGTGGTTATTGAGGACCTTCTAACCATACTAATATCAATGGTTATTGAGGACCTTGTAATCATACTAATATCAGTGGTTGTGAGGACGTTCTACCCATACTAATATCAGTGTTTATTGAGGACGTTCTAACCATACTAATATCAGTGGTTATTGAGGACCTTGTAACCATACTAATATCAGTGGTTATTGAGGACCTTCTAACCATACTAATATCAGTGTTTATTGAGGACGTTCTAACCATAATAATATCAGTGGTTATTGAGGACCTTCAACCATACTATATCTGGTTATATCATACAAATATCAGTGGTTATTGAGGACCTTCTAACCATACTGATATCAGTGGTTATTGAGGACCTTCTAACCATACTAATATCAGTGGTTATGAGGACCTGAGGACGTTCTACCCATCTGATATCAGTGGTTGTGAGGACTTCTAACCATACTAATATATCAATGGTTATTGAGGACGTTCTACCCATACTAATATCAATGGTTATTGAGGACCTTCTAACCATACTAATATCAGTGGTTATTGAGGACCTTCTAACCATACTAATATCAGTGGTTATTGAGGACGTTCTACCCATACTAATATCAGTGTTTGTGAGGACGTTCTAACCATACTAATATCGGTGTTTATTGAGGACGTTCTAACCATACTAATATTAGTGGTTGTGAGGACCTTCTAACCATACTGATATCAGTGTTCATGAGGACGTTCTAACCATACTGAATATCAGTGGTTATTGAGGACCTTCTAACCATACAAATATCAGTGGTTATGAGGATGTTCTACCCATACTAATATCAGTTTTTTTGAGGACGTTTACCCATACTAATAACAGTGGAGCACCTTCAATCATAATAATATCAGTGGTTGTGAGGACCTTCTAACTATACTGATATCAGTGGTTATTGAGGACTTTCTAACTATACTAATATCAGTGGTTATTGAGGACGTTTCCCCATACTATTATCAGTGTTTGTGAAGACCTTCTAACCATAGTAATATCAGTGTTTATTGAGGACCTTCTACCCATACTAATATCAGTGGTTATTGAGAACGTTTCTCCATACTAATATCAGTGGTTATTGAGGACGTTTCCCCATACTAATATCAGTGGTTATTGAGCACCTTCTATCATACTAATATCAGTGGTTGTGAGGACGTTCTAACCATACTAATATCAGTGGTTGTTGAGGACCTTCTAACCATACTAATGTCAGTGTTTGTTGAGGACGTTCTACCCATAATAATATCAGTGGTTATTGAGGACCTTCAAACCATACTGATATCAGTGGTTATTGAGGACCTTCTACCCATACTAATATCAGTGGTTGTGAGGACGTTCTAACCATATCACCAGTGGTTATTGAGGACCTTCTAACCATACTGATATCAGCAGTTATTGAGGACGTTCTAACCATATTAATATCAGTGGTTGTGAGGACTAAATACTAATATCAGTGGTTGTGATGTACTATTGAGGACCTTCTAACCATACTATATCAGTGGTTGTGAGGACGTTCTACCCATTCAATATCAGTGTCTATTGAGGACGTTCTAACCATATTAATATCAGTGGTTATTGAGGACCTTCTAACCATACTAATATCAGTGACTATTGAGGACGTTCTAACCATACTAATATCAGTGGTTGTGAGGGACCTTGAGGATATCAGTGGTTGTGAGAACCTTCTAACCATACTAATATCAGTGTTTTATTGAGGAGGTTCTATTGAGAGGACCTTCTAACCATACTAATATTAGTGGTCTTCTATCCATACTAATATCAGTGGTTATGAGGACCTTCTACCATACTAATATCAGTGGTTGTGAGGACGTTCTAACCATACTAATATCAATGGATATTGAGGACCTTCTGCCCATACTAATATCAGTGGTTGTGAGGACGTTCCCACCATACTAATATCAATGGATATTGAGGACGTTCCAACCATACTAATATCAGTGGATGTTGAGGACGTTCCAACCATACTAATATCAATGGATGAGGACGTTCCAACCATACTAATATCAGTGGTTGTGAGGACCTTCTAACCATACTAATATCAGTGGTTGTGAGGATCTTCTAACCATACTAATATCAGTGTTTATTGAGGACGTTCTACCCATACTAATATCAGTGGTTGTGAGGACCTTCAAACTATACTGATATCAGTGGTTATTGAGGACCTTCAAACCATACTGATATCAGTGGTTATTGAGGACGTTCTAACCATACTGATATCAGTGGTTATTGAGGACCTTCTAACCATGCTAAAAGCAATGACTATTGAGGACGTTCTACCCATACTGATATCAATGGTTGTGAGGACCTTCTAACCATATTAATATCAGTGGTTATTGAGGACCTTCTAACCATACTAATATCAATGGATATTGAGGACGTTCCAACCATACTAATATCAATGGATATTGAGGACCTTCTAACCATACTAATATCAATGGATATTGAGGACGTTCTAACCATACTAATATCAATGGATATTGAGGACGTTCTAACCATACTAATATCAATGAATATTGATGCATATGATCTCATACCGGATATTCTTTGTTTCTCACTTGTACATAAATATATAACTTGTACATAAATATATAACTTTGACCTTTTCTCCGAATTTCTTTTCATGGACGATTTCAGAGCTGCAAGAGTTTCAAATAGAAACAGATGTTTATTGTGTTCCGATTATTCATTTTGGTTGTTTGTGAATTTCGCGAAAAGCTACACTAGGGCTAAATGCGCTAGTCGTCCCTAATTTAGCAGTGTAAGACTAGAGGGAAGGCAGCTAGTCATCACCACCCAGCGACAACTCTTGGACTACTTTTTTACCAACAAATAGTAGAATTTACAGTCACATTATAACGCCCCCACGACTGAAAAGGCGAGCATGTTTGGTGCGACCGGGATTCGAACCCGCAACCCTCGGATTACGAGTCGAACGCCTTAACCCACTTAGCCATGCTGGGCTTCATTATTCATTAATAAATTGTTATGAGACAGAGTATAATTAAATTCGAAATGAAGAAATCATATTTTCGTCTAAAGTGTTTGTCTGTATTGTTTGATCGTTTCATTAATTATTTATAGTTTACAATGAAGAAAACGTTTGCAATCTACGAGTAGTTATTGAGTTGAACTGAGAAATAGAACCCACGTGCATGTCGCTACTTTTGTACTTAACATGGAGTAGAAAGATACATTAGCTTTAATAATTTCATTTTTTTTACGTCGTCTATGAATTTTCTTACAGTAAATATGGCGACCGTTTAAGTGGTTTTCGTGAGTTTGTTATTTTAAAACACTTCTTGTTGCGTTTCATTTCGTTTTGTTATCTTACTTAGATAATGTTAGATTATTTTCGATAGTCTAAATGTGTGAACTTTAAACATTAATAAAATGAACATTATCAGATTTTGTGGTTTACAAAATGCTTCTGTATGTAAAATAAATATGTTGTAATAGAGGACATCCTGTTTGAATATACCTAATACTAGCCAATTTAAGGCCATTCGTACCACGTACAACGTAGAGGTCATTGTTCAATATCCATATCCCTGTATGTATGTCTGTTGCCCTACAGGATTTCTCGAAAACGGCTAAATGGATTTGGGCAAAACATCGTATGGATTTGGATTATAGACCAGTGTAGAGGTGTTTAGTTTTTTTGTGAATCATGGTCGCTGTAAAGTGATGAAAATTGTAACAGTTTCTATGTGTTGGCATAGGGACCGATTTTTCACACTATATCTCAGTCATAAATGTTCAGAGTTTGATTAATCTGGGTGGAAATATGTAGGATATTATATCTCACTTTCCCGCCAGAATTTATGTGTGTTCGTTGAAAATTTTTAATATGCAAAAACATATTCTTTTTTGTTTTGTTTTTGTTTTTGAGAGCCAAATATTTTCAACGCTGCGTGGCAGAGGTGTGTGCTCTACTGAGTGCCCCTCCGGATATATTTGTTTTCTCGATCAGTGAGTATCTAAAGTATTTTCAATAGCAAATTAACTTAGAACTTAGAGTAATAGCTGGTTCGTTCTTGAGTTATTTGACCCATCCGCTTGGATGGTGATCAAGTTGGTTCAGCATCAGGTTATTTACTTCTGTTTGTTTGTTTTGAATTTCGCGCAAAGCTGCACGAGTGTCATCCGAACTAGCCGTCTTTAATTTAGCAGTGTTACACTAAAAAGAAGGCAGCT
This sequence comes from Tachypleus tridentatus, assembly GCF_004210375.1. Classification (NCBI taxonomy): domain Eukaryota; kingdom Metazoa; phylum Arthropoda; class Merostomata; order Xiphosura; family Limulidae; genus Tachypleus; species Tachypleus tridentatus. The sequence continues at coordinate 17,262,268 of NC_134833.1, forward strand.
ATTCATCACCACCAACCGTCAACTCTTGGACTACTCTTTTACCGACGAATACTGGAATTGATCGTACATTACAACATCCCCACGGCTGAAAGGGCGAACATGTTTGGTGCTACGGAGATTCGAACTCGCGGAGAACAAAATGAAGGTTAAACACGTAGGTAATAACTGTATTTTAATATTATGTTAACAACGGTGGAATTTGGAAGTGTTTCTTTATTGGGCCGAGTGCCACCTAGTGATTAGTGTTTCAAACTTTGGAGCCGTGGATGCGTTATAAACGTTACAGTATTTAGTTTCACATAATTTGGTGGTGAGTAGTTTCGACTAATTGTCCCACATTTAACCTGTCGCTTCAAAATTAAAGATAGATAGCACTGATAACCCTGTGACAACGTTGCGTGAAATCACACAAAGAAAAGCGTGTTTATGTTGTTTTTTCTGCTAGTATTTTGAAATAAAAGGGAGAAATGTTGTCCTCTGTTTTTTTCATAATACTCAGTTTTAATCGAGGCATCTTTGCATTTTTCTGTTCAGTTATAGGAATATTTTGTGATTTATGAGTTTGAATGCCAATTTTAAGAAATAGGTTTATCCATTACCTTCAGTGGCCCTGTTTTAGTAAGATGTTTCATTTTTCTTATTTCTTTTCCCACGAATGATTGTAGACGGTGACTGGTAGATTTAAGCATAGACGTCCTGAGTTGGTGTGTCCTTATCTGCTATTTATGTTTAATATTCCCTTCCTCCCACTTATATGTGAGGCTAGCGAATGGAGTCTATGGGAGTTGTATCTTTCATTCCACAATGTGGAATCTGTTTCCAAAAATATCTTTCTTAATAATGTACGTTTTACTTTCCTCCCATTGTTTGTATTATATGTATAACCATGTTTGGTTTGTTGAAAGCTAAGTACATAATGCGTATACATTCATGGATACCTTAAGTATACTTTGTTTTATAACAAAGGCTATGTATTTGATTTTCTTATATATGTATAAATATTTATAATGATACAAAATTAGTCCTCACCATTTAACTGCAATATATATATACATATATATATACACATACGGTAATACGTTTTATTTGGTAACATCACAATAAAATCATGAACTTTCAAACATGGTAAAATGATAAAAGTTTCAGGCCATACTTTGATTAAAATTAATAATCCCGAAACATAAAAGCTCTCAAAGATATTAATAAATAAGACTTAATAAAGAAAAATTTGAAAAAATATATGTTTACATTTTTAATCGATTTCATTTTGAAAGTAATTTTTCCGTCATGCTCCTACAAACAAAAAAATAGTACTTACTATATAAAGTCACTTCTCAGGTACTAGTTTCACATAGAAAAGCTGAGAAATAAATGTTTATGTAGCGTAAATCAAGTGTAGAAAAGTTGATGCACATTTAAAGTACATCATAATGTTATAAAAGGCAGGCATATTTACATAAATGACGTATAAGCTATGAAAAAATTATGTCGCGTCCTTCAGATTAGCACAAAATATTGGAACCCGAAGATTGTCATATAAACTAATTTATTATTGTATGATTTTGTAGGGATGCAAGTTCTGGTTCTTACAGTAATCTCTAATAACAAATATCTACTTTTAAACTCCTAGAAGACCTAATGCATGTAGTTAACGGCGTTCTAGAAACTGATGGTCTTTTTATTTTCTCTATTTGATATTATTACTTGATGAAACGATTAATTTAACATTTATAACAGGAAGCAGGCGTTATGTTCTTTGTGGTAACGCTAGATGGCAGTATCGATGCTCACAACCGATGACGTCAGTGAAGGTGACAATGTTTCGACACTTGCTAATGGAGGATGATTTTTATTGCGTGATTTTAAAGGGTATCTGTGGGATATAGAGAAAAAAAACCTTTACTGTGTGACATAAACAGGCAAAAAAACTACTTAGTGAAACATTACACTTAGCTAAAAAAATAAACATTCACTCCAAAAGCGTGTTGTTTTTTATTCAAAACATAAAGCAAAGGGTGTTCGGAAAGTCACTCTGAAGTTTTGTCTGTTAATAAATATATAAGTGCATAGTGACTTTCCGAACACCCTGTATGTCTGAACACTTTTTTTCCTGTTGATATGATTCTTTAGCGCCAACGTAAACGCGTTAGTAACTTACTAAGGCTACTTGGCTAAACAAAATATTATGGTTCCATTTCCTCTACAGTGTACCAAGTCTAGCTTAGTAGCTAACATACTGAACTATGAGGGTTCTAGGTTTGAGTCTCATTATCAAAACAACAACACAAAGCGCTCCGTTTTCGTGGCTGCACATTAGAATAGTGATTGCCCAATGATATACATTATTCATTAGAGTAGCCCAAACATTGATTATGGGTACTAGTTGTCTTATCTGTTCGATACTGTGTATCAGTTCAAATTTAGAGACTGCTAGCACAACTTGTAAACCTTGTGTAGTTCTGAACAAATGTTCGGAATAAATAAACACACCAACCCTTATCAGTGTCTTGTTGCAGAAGGCCTTTTACCTGATAAATACGAACTCATCTCATGAGACTGAGCTAAAAATAATTAATGTGTGGAGAGGGAAGATAAACCATACTAGACAAGTTTAATCGCCCGCAGCTGCTCAGTTCTTTTAGGTTTGTCAGCCTCGAGCTTAGTGGTTGTAGGAATTTGTGAAGAGAAAGTGAATAAAATAGTTCGTACAAATCACACATATAACAATCATATTTATACACGCATGGTTGTAAATATTTGATATAAATAGTAATTTTTTCATACGTCTTAACTTGAAATAAAATGAAACTTCCGAAGTACAGGATACAGATTTTACTTTCAAAATTATTGTGTACATAAGATACGTTTGTTGAGTGCAAAGCTACACAATGGGTTATGTCCATCGAGCAGAATCCAACCCTGTATATTAGCGTTGTTAAGTCCATAAGCCGATCGCAGGACAAATAATTGAAGTCACTTTCATTGTTTGTTTTTGACGTTGTTTGTTGTTAAGCGCAAAACTACACAATAAGCTATCTGTGCTCTGCCAACTGTGGAAATCAAAATTTGAGTTATAAGCCCTTATGCTTACCGCCGAACCACCAAAAGCTTACACATAATAATTAGTTTTGTTTCTTTCTTTCTTTCCTTTTAAATTTCGCACAAAGCTGCACGAGGGCTGTCTGAACTAGGCGTCTCTAATTTAGCTGTAAGACTCAGCTAATCGTCACCACCCACGGCAAACTCTTGGGCTAGTCTTTCACCAACCAGTGGTGGGATTGAATCGTCACTTTATAAAGCCCCCATGGCTTATAGGGCGAGCATGTATGGGGTGACAGGTATTCAAACTCGTAACCTTCAGATTACCAGTCGAGCATCCTAACTACCTGGCGATGCTGGGCCAACTAATTTATATAAACAATTTTTTATTCACAAATTTCAAATTTAACCATCAACCTGATCAAACCCATGTATTTTCATCTTTCGAAGCTCTACTCAAATAAGTGGTTGAGTCTAACAACGTAAGATGCATATTTTTTCTTTATGTTCATTGGTCTTAAGATTTTGGACAGCAGTGTATATTCTTAACACCCAAAACATTATAAATTCTAAACTTAAAGAAAACATATTAGTAAGCATACTGTGTAACTCGATATCGCTTGAATTTGGAGTTGTTTTGGAATCACGTTTCTTAAATACTTCGTTAAGTTAGTTGTTTAGTTGGCGAATGCTCAGTTTTCTGAGAGAACTATAAGTTGAAAGTAAAAAGGATCCACAGGACTAGTCCTAATCACAAAGATATTCATAAGTTTGTTTGTTTGTTTTAATTATTGCTGATAACTAAAATGTTTTAGCACATTTCGTAAATCTAAACACCGACTTCGTAAACAGCAATCCTCAACAAAGTCATAATGTTTTGTAATTTTGTTCCTTTATCCAGTGGCTCAGCGATACCTCTGAAGTTTTACAACCCTATAACCGGGTTTCGATACCTCTGGTGGGTACATCGTAAATAGCCCATTGTAAAGCTGTACATTTAACAACAAGTTCTGTATGAACTCTTCCTGTAACCTTGACGACCATGCGCTATTCTTTGGAAAGAAAAACATAAATGAAAAGACACACAATTCACCAATAAACCTACTGAGTACCTTGGTATCGTTCGAAAAGCCGATACAACATTGGATAAAGCAGAAACAATATGGTTGACATGTTACTGTTTTACTTTCATTCATAAGCTGTTAAATTAGACAATAATCGTAATATTTTCTGAATGACGTATACCGCTGGCGTTCAGTTCTCATGTTTCTTCGAACAGCAAAAACAATAGTTATTTTATTTTCGTGTGTGTGTGTGCGTGCGTGTGTTTCTTTTAACACAAAACCATGTTGGTTTATCTGTTTTGTACATCAAGGAGAATCGAACTTCGGATTTTTGCGTTGTAAGTTCGTAAGCTTACCGTTGACCCAAGGTGGAGGAGGGCATTCATGGCTTATGAAAAGGCACTTACATACAACCGCGGATTAAGTCATGGGCTTGCCGGACTGAAGTCTAGGACTCTCACACTAATTAGGTCTGAAGTTATGACTATAAATATATTGCACCTAGAGGTTCTATCTCGAAGGGGTCTCTATAAGTTGAAAAGCCGAGGAACAATAAAACCCTTAATTCGATCTTGCTTATATAGCTACGACGACTGGTCTCATTTGGTATAAATATTTTGTTCGTTTTACAACAAACGATTTCATACTGGTAATTGTACGAGCATTTAATTCAGATTGTTGGAGTCATATGCTTGGTAAAGAAAACACATTGTTCTAAATGCGTCCCTAAAAATAAAAAAAACACCTTTTCCCTCACAAAAGTGTGTGCTTGTGTATCGCACATATCTATAACGGAAATCCACGGTAGAAAATACGGTTTGTCTGATACCTATTCCATTGTATTCAAAATGAACGTTTCTAGGACGATAGGTCAAGTCAGACGTCCGCTTTATTTGGAGAATGTTCATTCCAAACATATTTGTTACATCCTAATAGAATTTCCGTCGTAAACAGCGTCTCTAGGGAAATAACACAACATTTTGTGTGTATGTGTTATTCTGAAGGTGATGTGTTATAACTTGTTTGTGGTGAGAATTCGGTGTTGTGTTTTACTAACAATAGTTGCAAACGACGTAAATATTATTTTGTATTTCTCAGCCTTTAAATAACAAACGTAGACTCACTTACTTAAGGGCACTTACTATGGTATGGCCAGGTGGTTTAGAACACTAGACTTGTAATTTTAGGGTCGCGGGTTTGAATCCCCGTCACACCTAATATGCTCGCCCTTTCAACTGGTCAATCTTATTATTCGTTGGTAAAAGAGTAGCTCAAGAGTTGGCGGTGGGTGGTGATGATTAGCTGCCTTCCTTCTAGTCTTACACTGCAAAATTAGGGACGGCTAGCGAAGATAGCTCTCATGTAGCTTTGCGCGAAATTAAAAAAAACACACAAAATACTTACTTAGAGACAATGATTTAGTACAAAAGGCATAATGGAAAATTCAAATCAACTTAGTGAGAATTTTTAATGTTATGTTTGATTACTTCTATATAAATATAATATAATGATATACAGTATACCCTCACCTATTCGCGGTTCCCCATTCGCGGCCCATATATTCGCGGGTTAGGCTCTTAACCCTATCGCATCGTATGCCGGTATACCGGGCTAACGTCATAAAACAGAATGCTCGGTAAACCAGGTTTTTGTAGGTCATAGAAACTAAAAGCGCTTTTCGAGGGTATGTCTGTATTTACTCTCTCAAGCAGTTTTATCGATTGACGTCTTTATCGAACAATTATTACTGAATTGTACTGTACTGTATTATTATTACCTGAACTGTGCGTACTGTATTTATCTGTCTAAGTTTGCCTTTAAATTTGTTCCACTTTCTGTCAATTCTAATACATGTGTTGTACGCATAGAAAATGACTTTACGGTACAGTAATACAGTATGGGTAACTATACTATGCGGTGTTACTGTCCTTCTGTACCTACGTTTCTTTTTGATTAAAATATTGTTGCAGTACAAAATTAAAATGTGTTTACATTATCATTACTACATTAGTGAAATACATGACTGCATGCAGTATTACTACATTATTACTGTATTAATGAGTAAGAGTGTCTTTAGAAAGTGTCTGGGAAGCATTTAGTACCGTATATAATCTCATACATAGAAGTTTTAAAACTTAATCCAATATTCGCGGTTTTCGCTATTCGCGGGGGGGGGGTGTGTGTACCCCGTAACGAATAGCGAGCTCTGTATAATATAATATATTCCCTCCACCCCAAAAATAAACTATTCATATAATTTATTTTATTACCAACACAAGTTTAACACTTATAATAAAAATAACTCAATATAAGTGTAGAATATCATATAATGTTCATAGTTACCTTTATAATTACCTGGAAAATTCAGATCACATTATTTAATATATCTTTAGATGTTTATTGTACGTATCCTTGAAGGCAATCTCCACCCTGTTGATAAAGTGATTCGGAAAGAAAACAAAATAAAAAATTCAGTATGGCGTCCTACCCTTCAGAACCCAGTTAAGTGTATTTCTGGTGCTTATTTGACCTTGACGTTTACAGATGCCTTCATTATATGACAACCAGTTCAATAGCCAGAAGTAGATATGAGGTTCCGGAACGTTATTTCGTGCACGTTGGGGTAGAGGAGGGTATTATATTACGTCAAGGTAAGAAAAACATACCAGCAACATTTGATTGCAGGCCAAATATATATTCTATAAACATAATTGCGTTTGTAAATAAACACAAAAAAAAAATGTTATTTCGCAACAAAACAAATTTGTGTGAGCTTTTAACACAATTGACTCTTGTGGCGGCATAAACACACAATACCAGCCGTTGTTGTCGTTGTGATTGGTATGTGCATTTTTTTTTATAATAGTCGTAATTTCATATTGTTGCTGATACCTGAAAACAGTTTCACAACGAATACTCGTTTTGTTAGAGACGTTAGATGCCAATGAAGTGACAACTGTGTCCAATAAAAACTGATATGATTAATTATTTAACGAACTAAATCTAGTAAAAAGATAGAGGTCGCTTTATAACAGGTCGCTTGGTAACAGTCATACTTCTTAAGACCTTCCGATTAAAAAATATCTTAAATTACGTTTAGAAACACAGTGTGTTGAAGAATGAATTTATAGTCTCTCAGCGGAAAGTGTGAATAATTATTGACACGTTAAAATTCGGTGTTCGATTTCCTGCGTTGAACAAAGCACAAATAACTCATTCTGCAGTTTTATACTAAAAACAAACAAACAAACGGGATAACATTTAGGTTAAAAAACAAAAAGAACCCTCTAACCTCTGAAAGTTAAGGCACAGAAAAATAATTTCTTAAAGTGCCAGAATTAAAAATTGAAGAAAAGGTTTGACAAGAAACATAACAAATTTAATGACCAAAATAAATTAACAAAAAGCAAATAAAACATTAAACATTTAAATAACAAGACAAACAAAAACTTTATAATCCTGACGTAGGAAAAAAAACACTATAATCCTGACGTAGGAAAAAAAAACACTATAAATCCTGACGTAGGAAAAAAAACACTATAATCCTGACGTAGGAAAAAAAACACTTTATAATCCTGACGTAGGAAAAACAAACTTTATAATCCTGACGTAGGAAAAACACACTTTATAATCCTGACGTGGGAAAAAAACACTATAATAATAATCTGACGTAGGAAAAAAAACACTATAATAATCCTGACGTAGGAAAAAAACAAACTTTATAATCCTGACGTAGGGAAAAACACTTTATAAATCCTGACGTAGGAAAAAAACACTATAATCCTGACGTAGGAAAAAAACACTATAATTCTGACGTAGGAAAAAAACACTTTATAATCCTGACGTAGGAAAAAAACACTATAATCCTGACGTAGGAAAAACAAACTTTATAATCCTGACGTAGGAAAAACAACTTTATAATCCTGACGTAGGAAAAACAAAACTATAATCCTGACGTAGGGAAAAAAACACTATAATCCTGACGTGGGAAAAAAAACAAACTTATAATCCTGACGTAGGAAAAAAAAACACTTTATAATCCTGACGTAGGAAAAAAACACTATAATCCTGACGTAGGAAAAAAACACTATAATTCTAACGTAGGAAAAAACAAACTTTATAATCCTGACGTAGGAAAAACACTTTATAATCCTGACGTAGGAAAAAAACACTTTATAATCCTGACGTAGGAAAAAAAAACTATAATCCTGACGTAGGAAAAACACTATAATCCTGACGTAGGAAAAACAAACTTTATAATCCTGACGTAGGAAAAAACACTTTATAATCCTGACGTAGGAAAAAAACACTATAATCCTAACGTAGGAAAAAAAAAACTTTATAATCCTAGCATTAAAAAATTTCATAATTGTTTCGTAGAAAAAAAATCATAATCGCGGCGTGGGAAAAAACACTTTATAATCCTGGTATGTATGTGTGTGTTTTCTTATGGCAAAACCACGATCGGTTTATCTGAATTTACCTTACCGCTGTACCAGCATGATACTATAATTCTTCTGTTGAAAGGAAGAAATGAATGAGTTTCATCTGTGAAAATTATGAGCTCAAAATATAACAGAAATGTTTACACTAAACAGGTACTAATTGTTTCCAGGTACCACGTGTGAGATTACTGATAATGTAAGCGACTGTAGAAAAGAACACCAAGATATGATTGTAAGTTGAATCGAAACTTAAAACTTATGTCATTCTGTATACAAGTACATATTCTAAAAGCCCATAAGTGAAAGTAAATGAGGAATAGGCTATAATATGTCAACCATATTACATCTGGTTTCTTCAGTGTCGGAGAGCTTTAGCCTAATATTAGGGCGCATCAGGTCGGCTGGCCTTCGTCAGACACAATAACAGTCTAGACACTTTATGTTTCACTACTGAATTTTATACGGTTTGTTTGTTTTTTTTTGTTTTGGAATTTCGCACAAAGCTACTCGAGGGCTATCTGTGCTAGCCGTCCCTAATTTAGCAGTGTAAGACTAGAGGGAAGGCAGCTAGTCATCACCACCCACCGACAACTCTTGGGCTACTCTTTTTACCAACGAATAGTGGGATTGACCGTCACATTATACGCCCCACGGCTGGGAGGGCGAGCATGTTTAGCGCGACGCGGGAGCGAACCCGCGACCCTCGGATTACGAGTCGCACGCCTTACGCGCTTGGCCATGCCAGGCCAATTTTTATACGGACTTACAAGGATAGAAACCGGGTTTCGATAACCGTGGTAGGTAGAGCACAGATAGCCCTTTATGTAGCTTTGCGCTTAACTACAAACAAACTAATATACTTCTTGAACAACAGATGTTTGGATATAAATCAGATTAAGCAAGTGTATTTTAATCCTTATGAATTTTATTTATGTTATTAACAAATAAGATATTTAGGTGAGAAGTACACAAAATTATTTTCTTCATATACTTACATTTTTCTATAAATATCAGGAGTTGATTCTACAGCAGCGTCACCTAGTGGATGGGATGATGGAAAATGCTTGGTTCTGGGAAGAGTCATAATGAGAAGAGGTCCCATAGGATAGTCAGATTTGAGTTGTAGGGGGGCTGGGGTGTATAACTCAGGATTCCCAATAGTAGATATCGTATTTTGCTCGTATCTTCTCTTGTCGACAACTCCAGTCTTTCGCCAACGAAGATACCAAAAGTATACGGCCAACGTCAGAACAGCAAGAGTTAAACAAAAGAGACCACCAAGAAAGAGTGCAAGACCCGTTTGCCAAAAAACAACTCCCAGGACGAGCAAAATGACACCAGCAACAAAGAGGAAAACGATAGTTCCAAACCATATCTTTAGGAACAAAGCTCTGGAAAGTTTTTCCTTGGGAACGTGATAAATAGTGTGGCCTCTTGGTGATCCATTGTGTTGGCTATGGCCTCTCGGTGGTCCATTGTATTGGTTATGGCCTCTTGGTGGTCCATTATGTTGACTTATTCCTGGTGACTGGACTTTCATGGCTACAAAAATATTGAAAATGTCTTTAAAAAATTACCTAAAATAGTTCAATTTTCTTAGAAAAAAAACCGCCATATTGCTTCCTCACTTCTTGTTTAATATCTAGTTAAACTGAAAGTGTTAATGCCCATACCAGCAATTCTGATATATATTAATAACTAGTTAAATAAATCTTTTTCACATAAAAATTAATCCCTGATGGAAAATAAAAGGAAGCAATGGCCATAAACAAATAAACAACAGTTTGATGAATACGTTAAGAATCGATACACCATAGTTTTAAGAAAGGCACAAATCGATACACCATAGTTTTAAGAAAGGTACAAATCGATACACCATAGTTTTAAGAAAGACACAAATCGATACACCATAGTTTAAGAAAGGCACAAATCGATACACCATAGTTTTAAGAAAGGCACAAATCGATACACCATAGTTTTAAGAAAGGCACAAATCGATACACCATAGTTTTAAGAAAGGCACAAGTCGATACACCATAGTTTTAAGAAAGGCACAAATCGATACACCATAATTTTAAGAAAGGTACAAATCGATACACCATAGTTTTAAGAAAGACACAAATCGATACACCATAGTTTAAGAAAGGCACAAATCGATACACCATAGTTTTAAGAAAGGCACAAATCGATACACCATAGTTTTAAGAAAGGCACAAATCGATACACCATAGTTTTAAGAAAGGCATAAATCGATACACCATAGTTTTAAGAAGGCACAAATCGATACACCATAGTTTTAAGAAAATACAAATCGATACACCATAGTTTTAAGAAAGACACAAATCGATACACCATAGTTTTAAGAAAGGTACAAATCGATACACCATAGTTTTAAGAAAGGCACAAATCGATACACCATAGTTTTAAGAAAGGCACAAATCGATACACCATAGTTTTAAGAAAAATACAAATCGATACACCATAGTTTTAAGAAAGACACAAATCGATACACCATAGTTTTAAGAAAATACAAATCGATACACCATAGTTTTAAGAAAGACACAAATCGATACACCATAGTTTTAAGAAAGACACAAATCGATACACAAATCGATACACCATAGTTTTAAGAAAGACACAAATCGATACACCATAGTTTTAAGAAAGACACAAATCGATACACCATAGTTTTAAGAAAGGTACAAATCGATACACCATAGTTTTAAGAAAGGCACAAATCGATACACCATAGTTTTAAGAAAGGCACAAATCGATACACCATAGTTTTAAGAAAGGTACAAATCGATACACCATAGTTTTAAGAAAGGTACAAGTCGATACACCATAGTTTTAAGAAAGGCACAAATCGATACACCATAGTTTTAAGAAAGGCACAAATCGATACACCATAGTTTTAAGAAAGGTACAAATCGATACACCATAGTTTTAAGAAAGTTACAAATCGATACACCATAGTTTTAAGAAAGGCACAAATCGATACACCATAGTTTTAAGAAAATACAAATCGATACACCATAGTTTTAAGAAAGACACAAATCGATACACCATAGTTTTAAGAAAAATACAAATCGATACACCATAGTTTTAAGAAAGACACAAATCGATACACCATAGTTTAAAGAAAGACACAAATCGATACACCATAGTTTTAAGAAAGGTACAAATCGATACACCCATAGTTTTAAGAAAGGCACAAATCGATACACCATAGTTTTAAGAAAGGCACAAATCGATACACCATGGTTTTAAGAAAGGCATAAATCGATACACCATAGTTTTAAGAAAGGCACAAATCGATACACCATGGTTTTAAGAAAAATACAAATCGATACACCATAGTTTTAAGAAAGACACAAATCGATACACCATGGTTTTAAGAAGGTACAAATCGATACACCATAGTTTTAAGAAAGGCACAAATCGATACACCATAGTTTTAAGAAAGGCACAAATCGATACACCATAGTTTTAAGAAAGGTACAAATCGATACACCATAGTTTTAAGAAAGGTACAAGTCGATACACCATAGTTTTAAGAAAGGCACAAATCGATACACCATAGTTTTAAGAAAGGCACAAATCGATACACCATAGTTTTAAGAAAGTTACAAATCGATACACCATAGTTTTAAGAAAGGCACAAGTCGATACACCATAGTTTTAAGAAAGGCACAAATCGATACACCATAGTTTTAAGAAAGGTACAAATCGATACACCATAGTTTTAAGAAAGACACGAATCGATACACCATAGTTTAAGAAAGGCACAAATCGATACACCATGGTTTTAAGAAAGGCACAAATCGATACACCATAGTTTTAAGAAAGGCACAAATCGATACATCATAGTTTTAAGAAAGGCATAAATCGATACACCATAGTTTTAAGAAAGGTACAAATCGATACACCATAGTTTTAAGAAAGGTACAAATCGATACACCATAGTTTTAAGAAAGTTACAAATCGATACACCATAGTTTTAAGAAAGGCACAAGTCGATACACCATAGTTTTAAGAAAGGCACAAATCGATACACCATAGTTTTAAGAAAAATACAAATCGATACACCATAGTTTTAAGAAAGACACAAATCGATACACCATAGTTTTAAGAAAAATACAAATCGATACACCATAGTTTTAAGAAAGACACAAATCGATACACCATAGTTTTAAGAAAGACACAAATCGATACACCATAGTTTTAAGAAAATACAAATCGATACACCATAGTTTTAAGAAAGACACAAATCGATACACCATAGTTTTAAGAAAGACACAAATCGATACACCATGGTTTTAAGAAAGGTACAAATCGATACACCATAGTTTTAAGAAAGGCACAAATCGATACACCATAGTTTTAAGAAAGGCACAAATCGATACACCATGGTTTTAAGAAAGGTACAAATCGATACACCATGGTTTTAAGAAAGGTACAAGTCGATACACCATAGTTTTAAGAAAGGCACAAATCGATACACCATAGTTTTAAGAAGGCACAAATCGATACACCATAGTTTTTAAGAAAGGTACAAATCGATACACCATAGTTTTAAGAAAGTTACAAATCGATACACCATAGTTTTAAGAAAGGCACAAATCGATACACCATAGTTTTAAGAAAATACAAATCGATACACCATAGTTTTAAGAAAGACACAAATCGATACACCATAGTTTTAAGAAAATACAAATCGATACACCATAGTTTTAAGAAAGACACAAATCGATACACCATAGTTTTAAGAAAGGTACAAATCGATACACCATAGTTTTAAGAAAGGCACAAATCGATACACCATAGTTTTAAGAAAGGTACAAATCGATACACCATAGTTTTAAGAATGACACAAATCGATACACCATAGTTTTAAGAAAGGCACAAGTCGATACACCATAGTTTTAAGAAAGGCACAAATCGATACACCATAGTTTTAAGAAAGACACAAATCGATACACCATGGTTTTAAGAAAAATACAAATCGATACACCATGGTTTTAAGAAAGACACAAATCGATACACCATAGTTTTAAGAAGGTACAAATCGATACACCATAGTTTTAAGAAAGGCACAAATCGATACACCATAGTTTTAAGAAAGGCACAAATCGATACACCATAGGTTTTAAGAAGGGTACAAATCGATACACCATAGTTTTAAGAAAGGTACAAGTCGATACACCATAGTTTTAAGAAAGGCACAAATCGATACACCATGGTTTTAAGAAAGGCACAAATCGATACACCATAGTTTTCTAGAAGGGAAGTAGTTTACATTTTTTTTCATAGATTTATATATCTTCTGTTGTTCCTAATCCTTGGTGCAGTTCATAAAAAAAAACTGCTAACTTGAATGGGACTTTCTGTGTGTGTGTGTGTGTATGAAAGTAACAGAGGGTTAAGTTTGAAAATGTAAAAACGAAAACTCAAAATATGCGCTTTAACTGTTTGTTTGCCGTAAGCCTTAGAAGGAGTAGTCAATGTAAATCGATACAAACGGACCAATCAGCGACGAGTTGATTAAAGGTTACTGCACTCAAAGTATGTGTAACCACGTGGATACACGAACAGAATAATAATAATAATATGAACGCAGAAAATTTTAATGGGAGAAGTCGTTGTGCTATGATGTTTACACTTAACAAGCTAGGCTGTTATTTACGCGTTTACGTGAGAGAATCTCAAATTATAAACCTGATTGTTTATAGATGCCTCCACTTGTGTAATTGTAAGACACTTCAGTGGACAGTTCAAGATTTGTTTGTTTTGAATTTCGCGCAAAGCTACCCGAGGGCTAACTGTGCTAGCCGTCCCTAGTTTAGCAGTGTAAGACTAGAGGGAAGGCAGCTAGTCATCACCACCCACCGCCAATTCTTGGGCTACTCTTTTACCAACGAATAGTGGGATTGACCATCACGTTATAACGCCCTACGGCTGAAGGGCGAGCATGTTTGGTGCGAGCGGGATTCGAACCCGCGACCCTCGGATTACGAGTCGAATGCCTTAACTCGTTTGGCCATGCCAGGCCCCACAGTAGAAGAACAAAAATTGAAAAAAATATTTATAAATACTATATTTATCAGCACTGCTCGAACCTCCATTTAAGGATTGTGATCTGATAAAAAATTGAGTAATTTAGCATTTTCGAGTTTTTGTACTTGAAAGGATCAATCACACATCTGAATTCATTTCTTAACAAATTACAATAACTTAGACTAAAAATAGTTTTTTTGTTATAATTATACACAACGTAAGGAGAGTTTCTGTTATTTTGTTGACGTTTATAAAATAATTCATTTTTTGATCATGTATGCCAATTAAGTGGACTGGTTTGAAAGTTTGTTTTTGAATTTCACGCAAAGCTACACGAGGGCTATCTGCGCTAACTTAGCAGTGTAAGACTACTCTATTACCAACGAATAATGGGATTGACCGTCACATTATAACGACCCCACGGCTGAAAGAGCGAGCATGTTTGGAGCAATAGGATTCGAACCCCTTAACCCATCTGGCAATACCGGGCCAAGATCTGAAAGTATGTATGTATCACGAAACTAATTTTTCTGTATAACTTACATTCATAGTCTCTTTGAAGTTCAAATGTCAAATAATCAACAAGTTTCTATACAGACCTCATTAACTTGACCACTTGGCATTTAGGCTTATCCAATGAACATTTTTCAGAGCTGGTTTTCACAGTTAAAAACTGGCATACATGCTTCATGACGTCTGTAGTATCATGTATTCTACAAGAGCAAATATTTATTGGTACAGATAGATAGGTGTAAGATAACGTGACACAGTGAAGTTTCTCACGAGTGAGAGGCAGACATGAAATATCAGCTTTCAACAAGATGATACTGATAGTAGTAGTTTGAGTATTAAGCTCCGTGTATCGTGAAGTACTCTATACCTTTGGTTAAGAAAAACAACCTGCAACAAGCGAACTTTTCTGGATTTGATAATTTGATAGCCTGATATTTTGAGATTATCCAAACTTGTTCATACATAAAGTTTGTTCGTTTATTTATGAATTTCACAAAACTACTTAAGGGCTATCTGCGTTAACCGTCCTTAATTTAGCAGTATAAGACCAGAGGGAAGGCAGCCAGTCATCACCACCAACTGCCAACTCTTGGGCTACTCTGTTACCGAAATTCGTCACATTATAACACAAACACACCCACGACTGAAGCGTATTTGGTGGGCCGGGGATTCGAGCATGTGAGTCTCAGATATTGAGTCAAGTGCCCCTAACCACCTGACCATTTCAGAAAAGAAACTCTTTAAAATAATGCAGCTTTTAATACTTCACGAAAATAACACAGTTGGTTACTTTTTTTTTCTTGTGTATAACTTTCGTCCTGTAGAACATTCATAATTCTTAGCTACAAAAACATACATGAATGGAAGTAAGCCTATTCGGTTAACAATATCCTAAGACATTAGGTGGTACTCGGTAAAGGCCTAACAGTAATATTCGAATCTATAACAATAACATTTCAACTCAATAGCCATTACATAACTCATAGTTACAATTTATATCAATATTTGTGACACAAATGACACATTATTAGTGAAATTCGTTACAAAGGAATGACACGAAACTAACTTACCATCTAACTTACAGTCTCATATGTATATATATATATATATATATATACACATTGGAAAAGTTTACGTTAAATTACCTCAATTTGGTGTGCAATAAAAGTTGCGTGGTTAAAGGACGTCTGCGTCAACTTAAAAGTACACACAGTACATAAAAATGCTTACAGATGTCGCTATCTATAACATACGGCCAAATAGGTATACTTATATCACCTTATTTTGTTATCTTTTAAGTAATGCTGGCTGAATTTAAACACAAGATCGTACAGCCGAGAGATAGACACCAGGTGGTGTTTTGAGATCGGTTATTGAGTTATCTAGCCACCTAACTTGTATATTGGCATCTATGTACGCACACGTGTCGGTCAAAACTTTGAGGTCGTTACTTCATGCAAGCGGCACTTTTGATCACGCAAGATACGCAAATTCGAACCCTAATGAGTGTACAGACCTAAACTTTTCATTTTCAGTGTTATTTTATCATCGTCTGTATGAGTAATATGTAAGCTCATACCGTAATAAAGAAGATAATCCGATAAGTAAGTCATAAAACAAGTATATTAAAGTACAAGAAAGTTTACTAACATAGCTAGGCGTTGCTAGTGATAAATGTTTCGGGCTGCTTTTCGAAAGTCCAATGTTCGAAGAGCGATACCGCTGCAAATTCGCTGCATTTTTTATTTTGGAAGCGTTAAAAGGTGACAGTTAATTCCGTCATTCGGATCTAGGAGCCGAATGAAAGTCCATGAGACAAAGTTGCTGCTGACTGGCTTTAAAGTCTAAAATTCTGGTAAGGTTGAAAATACTAACTGATGTTGAGCGAGTTTGATAACAGCAAATACACACTATCTAATGTATTGCCGATTTATAGCAATGTAAACACAATTCGTTGTTAGTTTAACTTGCCTTTTCCTGTATATCAAAAATTTTGCTTCAACAAATTAAATTACTTAAGAATAAAAAATACTACACTAGGCCTAACACTTATATTTCTGTAATTCTATGCAGTATGCGTAAGTCGAATAGGTAATAAAAACTAATGTTATTTTCTTTAAATGCTAGATGAAATGCTTCTTAGTACGATATCAAATAATACCATTTAAAACTACTAATTATTATTATGTGATAACACGCGAGCCTCTAACGAACCGCATTTTTTTTTAATAGAAAATTTCATTTCTTATTTCGGCAGGCATGGCACGTTCAGATGGTTCGGGCACTTGCAATCTGTAGGCGCGCGGCTTCGAAACCCCGTCCCACCAAACATACTCGCCCTTTTGGCGTTATAAAGCGACCTGTCAATCTCACTATTCATTGGTAAGAGAGGAGTTCAAGAGTTGGCGCGTGAGTGGTGATGACGAGTTGCCTTTCCGTTCATTGTGAAATTAGGAACGGTTGTAGTAGAGAGCCTTGATGTAGCTTTGCGCGAAATTCAAACATACGTGTTTCGATTTTCCTAGATTTTTTATAATCACTTTCAACCTTCTTATTCCTGTGTTATCCTGTTTTTTAATCCTCCATGGGATGTTTCACCTATCAAGTTCTTGGTAGTAAACCTATTCTGCAAATATTTTTGTGTTGAACAACTAAAATTATATAACATATATTCAAATAGTTTTTCTTACCCATATCTTTATGTTAAACTTGCGAAACTGCAGACTTTTGACAGTCTTGGAAAAGGGAAGGACAAGTAGACACACACGAATAGTACAAAGTTTCATCATTCTAACCTGTTAACGTGCTTGAAATTTCAATATTGATTACTTTAATGCATCCGTTGTCTATATTTTCATACACGAAGACTGGAGTTTTAGCTAGCTAAACAGCATATAAATGTAGAAAAAATATAAACTCATATGTAAGTTTTCAAATATACTTCCTGGTTAAAGTATATGGCATAATTTCCCACCAGGACTAGAATAGTATTATACGCTATAAGTTCTAAGTATTATGCTTGGTTCGATTCATTCTATAGCAAGGGAAATTTGTTTTGCTTTGAATTCCCCGCAACTTCACGAGGGCTATCTGCGCTAGCCGTCTTGATTTAGCAGTGTAAGACGAGAGGAAAGGCAATTAATCATCACCACCCACCGCCAACTACTACGATTTCATGATTCTAC